>NC_064920.1:775269417-775573610 GCF_023897955.1 Schistocerca gregaria
TGACCTCTGATGTTAAGTCCCATAATGCTCAGAGCCATTTGAACCATTTAACATTCATGTCTGGGGAGTTTGGTGGCCATCGGAAGTGTTTAAGCTCATAAGTGTGTTCCTGGAGCCACTCACTAGCACTTATAGACGCGTGAGGCGGCGCATTGTCCTGCTGAAACTGCACAAGTCCATAGGTATGTACAATGAACATGAATAGATGCAGATGATCAGACAGCATGCTTATGTACGTGCCACTTGTCAGAGTCGTATCTAGACATGTCAGGAGTTCCATGTCTCTACAACTGCACACGCCCCACACCATTACAGAGCTTCCACCAACTTGAACAGTTCCCTTCTGACATGCAGGGTCCATGGAGTCATACATGTCCATCTGCTACAATTTGAAGCGAGACTCGTCCGACCAGACAACATGTTTGCAGTCATCAACAGTCGAATATTGGTGTTGATGGGTCCAGGCGAGGCGTAAAGCTTTGTGTCGTGCAGTCATCAAGGTTAAACGAGTGGGCGTGCGGCTCCGAAAGTCCATATCGATGATGTTTCTTTGAATGGTTCGCACGCCGACACTTGTTGACGGCCCACCATTGAACTCTGCAGCAGTTTGGGGCAGCGTTGCAATTCTGTCACGTTGAGCGATTCTCTTCAGTCGTCGTTGGTCCCGTTCTTGCAGGATCTTTTTCCGGTCGCAGCGACGTCGGAGATTTGAAGTTTTACCGGGTTCCTGACATTCACGCTACACTCGTGAAATGGTCGTACGCGAAAATCCCTGTTGTGGTTGGCAGGAGAGCCAACCGTATGGTTAAAGGAGGCCGATATGCACGCGCTTTAACTCACGCAGGCTAGCGTGAGGTCTGGAACATGACAAGGGAATTAGAATTGAGAAAAACGGACGTAGCTGGTAGAATACTTAACTTTAATCCATTAATGGAGAACGTCGCTCTTTATGGTACATGATTCACAATATCAATAGTACGGATACTGGCGCCTTGCTAGGTCGTAGCAAATAACGTAGCTGAAGGCTATGCTAACTACCGTCTCGGCAAATGAGAGCGTAGAAGTCAGTGAACCATCGCTAGCAAAGTCGGCTGTACAACTGGGGCGAGTGCTAGGAAGTCTCTCTAGACCTGCCGTGTGGCGGCGCTCGGTCTGCAATCACTGATAGTGGCGACACGCGGCTCCGACGTATACTACCGGACCGCGGCCGATTTAAAGGCTACCACCTAGCAAGTGTGGTGTCTGGCGGTGACACCACAACCCCCTCTTCAGCGCTACTTCGGACACACTGTGTTCCATCGCTCGTGCGCCGACTACAACACCACGTCCAAACTCACTTAAACCTGGACAACTTACCATTGCAGCAGCAGTAGCCGATCTAACAACTGCGCCAGACACTTGTCGTCTTACATAGCCGTTGTCGACCGCAACGCCGTATTCTGTCTGTTTATATATTTCTGTATCTTAATGTGCATGCCTATACCAGATTCTTTGGCACTTCAGTGTGTAATACCATACTTATAAGGCGGGTACCACTTCGTAGTCTAAATCAGGCTAATGTCTCTCTAATGAAACGTGTACAAGGAAGTGTTGAATATCTACAGCTGAAGTAGCACAAGCAATAGATATGAACGGTTTCGTGAGTAAGTAAGAGTAAACCATAAGAATGGAAGATCATGAGATGGGAACACAAGCGTCAGTACACGGGACCTGAAGGAAATTAATGTCCGACACAGTAACAACAGACAGTTTCTATGCGTCCGGCTTATTCACATTGCATAAGTGCACAGTGCGTTCGTGCCAGACATACACAATGTCAGTTCTCCTTGCGACAGACCACGGTTCCCTCCGCTTAGTCATAACCAAGTAAACACACCGTCTACCCTTGACGGGGGTTCCTTCACAGTGAGCGACAACTTCCTGCTTACTCACTGTACTCCTTTCAACTCGCCGTCGCTGTCACCACGTTTCCGCACTGCGCTCGAGCAAACAAACTCTTGTTCTTTCAGAGAGGCCACAAGCACAGTCGATATGGAGTATGACCAACATGGAATAAAAGTTCGGATTTTTCCAACCTAGGATATAGTGCCTGCCACGGCACACTTGCGAGGGACGATGTCAAAAGCCATCTGCAGATCTAGAAATATGGAATTAATACGATACTATGGAAAACACTCATTATTTCCTGTGAATAAAGAGCTAGTTATGTTTCACACGAATGACATTTTCTGAATCTGTGCTGACTATGTCCACAGATCGTTTTCTTCGAGGTAATTCATAATGTTTGTATACGGTATACGTTCCAGAATCTTACTGCAAATCGACGTCAGTGGTATAGGTCTGTAATTCAAAGAAGTACTCCTCTTTCCTTCCTTGCGCATCTTTTCCGTTCTTAGGTACAGACCTTTCACCGAGTTAGTGGTTGTATATGATTACTAACATGGAGATACTGGGTGACAATTATCGAGCTACAAGAAATAAATTTGTCATAACTTCTGAACGGTTTGCGTTAGGACGCTCAAACTGCACGGTTGGCCGGGGGACGTTATGAATATTAATATGCCCTGTATGGTTTGGTTTAGCGATAAAGCCCACTTTCATTCGGATGGGTTCGTCACTAAGCAAAACTGGTGCATTTGGAAGACTGAGGATCCCCATTTTGCAATCGAGAAGTCTCTTCACCATCAACGAGTGACTTTGTGGTGTGCAACGTCCAATCGCGGAATAATCGGTGCGATATTCCTTGACGGCACGGTGTCTACCGAACGGTTCGTGAAGGTTTTGGAAGATAGTTTCTTTCCCAGTATCCAAAGTGACCCTGATTTCGACAAGATGTGGTTCATGCAAGACGGAGCTCGACCCCATCGAAACAGGAGAGTGTTTGATGTCCTGGAGGAGCACTTTGGAGATCGCATTCTGGGTCTGGTGTACCCAGAGGTGGCTTACATGGGCCTCGATGAGCCACCATGTTCTCCGGATCTGAACACATGCGACTCCTTTTGTGGCTTTATATTAAAGACAAGGTGTACAGCAATAACCCAAAAACCATTGCTCAGCTGAAAACAGCCATTCAGGAGGTCATCGACAGCATCGATGTTCTGAAACTTCAGCGGGTCATGCAGAATTTCGCCATTCCTCTGCGCCACATCATCGCCATGATGGCAGGCATATAAAACATGTCATCACCTAAATCACAATATCTGTAGTGATGTTTACATTTTGAATAAAGTGTGTGCATGCCGTAGGGTTGTAACTAATTTCCGTTTTTTTATATATTTCAAAAATTGTCACCATGTATTAGCATACTATGAAAGGAACCTAATACGTATACAGTCTGGACCAGAAGACTTGTCTTTGCTAAGTGATTTAAGTAACTTCGCTATACCGAGAATATCGACTGCTAAGTTTCTCATGTTTGCAGCTAATCTTCATTGGAATTCTAGAATATTTACTTCCCCTTCTCTGGTGCTTAGTAAGACCGCTTTTGTGTCGCTGCCATCAGTAACATTGCCGTTGCTATCGCATACTGAAGGTAGTTATTGTATCTCGTCGCTGGTGCATTTTAGACACGATCAGAATTTCTTTGCATTTTTTTCCCAGATTTCAAGGCAGAGTGTCGTGCAAAAATATTAAAAGCATCTAGCTATGATGAACGCGCTAAATTTATAGCTTCTGTAATACACTGCCCATCTTGGAGACATTGTATTCTTTTAATCTTGGCGTGCTTTTATCGTTGCTTCTGCAGCTGTGTTCTGACGTGCCATGGGGATCAATTCCGTCTCTTGTTAATTTATTTGGTAGAAGTGTCTTAATTTGCTGCCGATACTACTCCAGTTAATTTACGCCACACGTGGTTGACGCTTACATAGTCAATTTGGAAGGAGAGGACACGTTCTCTTAGGAAGGCGTCAAGCAGATTCTTCTTTTGGAAATAAATACAGGGTGTTTCAAAAATGACCGGTATATTTGAAACGGCAATACAAACTAAACGAGCAGCGATAGAAATACACCGTTTGTTGCAATATGCTTGGGACAACAGTACATTTTAAAGCTTTCTTTGAACCTTTCAGCAACTATAACATATGAGTTGTGGTGTCGGTAAAAGAAGTAAATTACAAATTTTTTTCCGTTTCTCAAGTATAACCTCTATTCATACTAACTCACAGGAACTGTCTATTTCAATTTCACCACAAGATAAAGTACTTCTAGAATCAATAAACAGTACACTACCAACAGTGTTTAATCTGTTCTTTCCGGACACTGAAAGGTTCTTTGTAAAAATCTTGTTTGGACTTACTCCGGATTTAGCCAGCTTCAAGATCGTATCAGGATTAGAGCTTCAGTGTTTTCTATTACCACTAGGAGCACTGACTCTTTCCCAACACAACTCGATAGTTTACGACTATGATACTCTGATTATTACTAGTTCTACCCTCATCCTGTGTTTGACCTTCAACTTTTGAGGCTGTGACTATTTTTGTATTTTTCTAAGACTGTCTAATCCAAAAAAATTGCCCAGTTGACTCCACATAGCCGCATCTACCCGTGTGGCCACCTCCTGTGTGTAACTGACCGCTGACTTATTTAGCGGAACGTGATGCCCACTTCCCTGAAGTGAAAGTCAAGGAATCTGCAACTTACACGGCTGTAGAACTCCCTCAGCTTCTGATTCAGACCATCCACTCTGTTCCTAAGATATGCAATCAGTCTTGTCGGCAGTGCTACAGATGGCGAGCTCTGCTATTATATTAAATTCAACACTGGCAGTCTTTACTTCAGTTAGCTGCCGGAAACCAGAGAGTATGTATTCTAACCGGAAGATACAAAGTGACGCAAGTCATTAGTACCGACGTAAACCATCACCTGCAGTAAATTGCACACTGCGTTCAAGGCATCTGGAAGAATCCGTTCCACATTTGGTATGACTCTCCCCAGTATGCATATAAAGTGCACGCAACACTAGATTTCTTCATCTCCTTGGCAGCCATATTTCTAAGGGACACATAATGCATCCACCAACATTGGAGTTCCTAACTGTCTGTAATCCCACCATCTGTGTATGCCCATATCTTTCAAGAGAAGACGCTTCCCCTGAAACGATTCAAACAGCTACATATGGATAGGGATCTTTGTCAACCAAATATAGCACCTGAAATCTGTTTCTCAGACGAACTATGTAGGCTTTTCAATCGGCCCAATGGAAGTTGTACTGCCTGGAAGGACCTCCCACCTCAAGACAGGCAGTGGCCGCGCCTGCCACAGTAGGGCATCAATAGGGAGACGAGTGGGTCGTGGTGAATGTCTCTTCGATCCCCATATCCCGTAGCCACATCGACGCCCATTGGCGACAGCTTCAAGATGCATGATCCAAGCATGCACCATCTGGAGTTGTGAGCGAAGAGTCACCAACTCAGTCTGTATCCGACCACAGTGGTCACAGTGCATATCCATACTAAAGACGGCAGAACTCTACACTACACAGGTATTAAAAAGCTGGACTGTTCCTAGTAAACACACAAACGCTGAAGATATTTAAGAATTAAACTATACAATGCAGAGACAAATAAAGTCGCTCCAAATTAGAAGAACGTAAAGTAGTACTTAAACGAATGCTGTGCTCTCGTCTGGTGTTGCTGCAGCGGAAACTAGCACTTAACTGATAGTATTGTGAAGAGCAAAGTTCCGAATTGAAAAAAATATATAATTTTCCCATCTTTAATGTAAAATTGTCCGCCCCGATAGCTGAGTGATCAGCTTGGCGATCTGTCACGCCAAGGGGTCCGAGTTCGATTCTCGGCTGGGTCGGAGATTTTCTTCGCTCAGGGACTGGGTGTTGTGTTTTCTTCGTTATCATTTCATCATCATCAGTGGAAGGCAACTGGAAACCACCACTGGAATCACTTCCCTAGACGCTCATGCGGTGGACCTCTTTGACGAGGCTTCCATCCTGACAAGGCCTGCCGTAAGCCAGAACACGAAGTATATATAATGTAAAATTTATATTGTCTTTTTGGGGTTTGTGTTAATATTTCCACATAGTGCACAGGCGAATAATTAAAAATGCAGGCAGATGGATCACAGTTCATAACTTTCTTCGATCTTGATTGTGTGTAAGATGTACTTGTAACCAAGCAGCTTTCATGTTTACTTATTGCCCTCAACTGGACAAACTGAAAAACACAGTAACTACTTCGTAAGCTATCCAGTAGTTTACACCACATAGAAGGATTTGCAGAGAGTGCAGCGGAGAAATGTTTAAGTATTGTTTTTGTGTTTAATACACTTATAAATTCTTCTAGAGTGTCAAACACCGCGTCCATCCTAGTCTACTAAGAACAGTTCTTTAGCCAAGCAAAATATAATAGATTCTCGTAGATACATATCAAGGCACATTTTATAAAATCTATAAAATGGTTACTAACATCTTTGTTTACACCTCGGACTGTGATTTGTTATTTAATTTATTTATGTATCTTAAGTCAACAATTGAATATCAGCCATATTAAACTGTCTATTCCAGTTGTCTTATTGTTGTTCATAATCAAATTATTGTGTACTTGGTACTCTTGTTGCACATAGAAGCTGAGGTCTGACGTCAGGTAATCACACATCTCCACTTTGATAAAAATCTCAACAAACTCTGACGTTATATACAGATCCAAGTGCTGTCCTTTGCATGTGACCCCTAGTTTTTCATTGTATAATCTCGGACATTGCACTGCATAACCCTTATAACACCTCAGACTATCTCTTAAGCACACTGGCGTGTGAGTGGCACCCAAGCCGATGTTTTTCTAATACACCTCTTGCTGTCACATTGGCATTTTCTTATAGAAGACATGGTAGTTTTGTTTTGACTCCATGTCTTTCAGGGATGAAGTTGGAGAATTTACCATGAAGATGACTGTTAAATATATGATGCATTTCTTTCTTTAGCATCACAGACCGTGCTTTCTCTTATTGTTCTTGGCTGTCCACTAGTACACAGTTGCTCCATCCAGCAGCAACGTGATACCTGTGCAAGCCTCATCACCGTAATATCAGAAATAAGACACGTGTAAGTTCGAATACATAACCAGGTCTCTACTTGTCTGAGATCTTGGTGATGAAGCACACATACAAATCTTAAAACAGCCACCCTGATGCCATATGCATGTGGTCTTCCTCATACGGCTCCCCTCTCCCTCCTCGCCACATGTACGCATCTATAACAACGTTGTGCATCTAGCAGTAGGAAAGTCGTTTCTGTAGTTTAAAACTGATGCAATAAAATACAGTTAACTACCATTCATTTGATAAGCACGTAAACTTAAAATTCTGCACCAACATTTTGCTAGAACATGGGGAAAAGTTGGAAACTCTACCCAAGAAGATGTTGAATGTTTTACCATTATTACTATGCAGGAAACAGACGGTACAATTAAAACTGCAAAGGCAGACTCGATGACTGCTTATGCTATGCCGATACCGTCGGACGCTAGCAGGTGGTGTATCGGACTTAGCCAGCTAATATGAGGTTATTGTAAGTAATACAGTGATTTTAGACAAGGAAGAAACATTTAGACACTTAATAAAGATTCCATTGTGCCTTGAACCAAGTAAACACAAAACTCGAACAACAAGCGTTTCTGAGGCCGATTGCATCTTAATATGTAAGTTACAGAAGTAATGCTAATATCTCTACATATTTTGATAAGTAATTCAGATGTCGAAATAACATTGTGATACTTAATTAGAGAGGGTCCATTGCACCTTGCACCACGCAGATACAAAGATCGAACGATAGTTATGATTGGGAGACAAGAGGGGTACAGAGAGTAAGACGGCCAACTCCAAGGTGCATATTACTTTCTGCCTGTGTCGTTTTATTGGCTGGTAAGATATTGGACTGTGACTGGGGCAGCACAGTGTGTGTGTGTGTGTGTGTGTGTGTGTGTGTGTGTGTGTGTGCGTGTGTTCTGGCTTTCAAACTCTCTGATTGGCCTATTTACAACAAACAGGTGTGACTTAAGGAGTTGAAGAATGTGATTGGGAGACCAAATGTGCGTGTGTATGTGTTTTAATTGCGCATGCTGACGAAACTGTGTGGATTTTGACGACAAAGCATCGCACAGCTGCTTTCACTTACACCTGCCACAGTCTGAGGAACGGCCGATGTGCATATTTGGTTCAAAGACTACTTTTCTCTCCTACTAAAAAGTTATATCAGAAAAATAGCGTTTCAAATTTGTTCGTGAAAAGTAGACCAACAGAAAAAAACTTACTGGCCTGTAGATTTAAACCGTGGGCATTGGCTGCAATGGTAGTGAGAGGGAGTGTCAGAGAGAGGAAAAGTGTAACGTGATAGAACACAAATAGTAAAAAGAAAGGAAAAAGAAATTGGTTACTGAGAAATGTAAATAGAAAGAGGCGTAAGTGGGATATGACAGGAGCATTAGTTTTATTGTTTGACAGACAGAACTGGCCGTATACTTTCAGCGAGGCAGATTATGATTTAATATCCTGTCAACGACCAAGTCATCAGAGCAGAGCACAAACGCTGGTAGGGGAAGTGTAGGGGAGGAAATCGGTCGTGTCCTTTCAAAGAAAACGCCTTAAGTCATTTAAGGAAACCACAGACCATGTAAATTTAGATGGTAAGATGGTACTTTCAACCACCCTCCTCCCAAATATTGAGTCCGTGTCTCCCCACTGCGTCAGATGAGCTGTCCCAGCCCATGGATTGCAGTAACTTGAAACGCAGTATCCACAGTCAAGATGAGATTCCATGATTACGGGTTATAGCAGCTTACGCCTGAGACAGTAATAGAGACTTTACATAAAACGACAGTAGACTAATGCGAGAAAAAAGAACTAGAGAATGGCAAAATGGCTGTCGGATAGCTTTCATTTATCCTTCTCATAAGAAAGGAAACACAACAGTGGTGAATAATTTATGTGGCATTATCGTGTGACGTGCAACATCCTCTTACTGTACATCTCAAAACCATTAGAAAAGTAAGTTAAGCATAAACCGGGAGAACGTCAAGGATTATTACAAACAGATCGCTTGATAGCAGCAAAAATAATGAAAATATTAATAAGATACTATATGCTGAGAGGAAGACAATAGCCGGCCGGTGTGGCCGTTCGGTTCTAGGCGCTTCAGTCTGGAACCGCATGATCGCTACGGTCGCAGGTTCGAATCCTGCCTCGGGCATGGATGTGTGTGATGTCGTTAGGTTAGTTAGGTTCAAGTAGTTCTAAGTTATAGGGGACTGATGACCACAGATGCTAAGTCCCATAGTGCTCAGAGCCATTTGAACCATTTCTTGAGGAAGACAATAAGTGCATACCCTCAAAAATTTTAAAAAGACATATCACCACGATTTCGTGAAAAGCTGCTGGGGATTATAAGAGCAAACCTGACCAGCCCAAAGCACAAAATAAATTTTCAGTTATGTTCCTCTGAGCCTTTTGAAATCACCACAGGAGTTCGACAGGAACATGGCCTCTTGCCACTCTTGTTCAACTAGGTACTGACAAAGACAGTACAAGAATGATGCAAGGAATTAAAAATTCGGAACCTGCATCAACATTTGAGGATTCGGAATGAGGAGAATTGTGGTGGAACAGGCTGTTTAGCTTTTGCAGATGATATAGTCATAATAACACATGATTTTGAAACAGCAACACAACAATCTGAGCTGCAAATATCTTTTGAAAAATAGAGGTAATGACAAATATGAAGGACAATACAACCCAGTGAACCACCAGATACGGAACGGTAGAAGATATGTACAACATTAAAAATCTAGGCAAACGTGTTACAGGTAACAGGCTGGATAAGGGAGCTGGATAAGAGCCAGAAAAATTAAAACAGGTGACCAAACCACATAAAATATTTAAAACAGTAAATGCTTATCCATAAAAATGAAAAAAAAATCATTAAAACCATAAGATAATACCAGTTTGTCTATATGCATCCGAGTGTGTTGTCTTCTCTGAGAAAGCACTTAGAAAGAAATGAAAGATCTTACACAGTGTAACTGGATTCAAATTATAAAAGTGAGATCTACGTAAAAAAGGTAAATAAGAACGGTATTCTCAAACAGAAAATAAAAATACGGACACAATGCACAAAAGCACAATTCGATTTTATGACCAAGAAAGAGCAATGAATGATTCTAAATGGACAAAACTCATGCTCAACATCTTAGACCGAAAACAGATCCAAGATTTAAATATGCAACCTAAAGACAAGTAAAAGAGACATCATAAGAGAAATGTTTCTGACATGCGTTACTACCTAAAACGAGAAAGATGCATAGAAGAAAAATATTTGGTGTAAACGAAAACAGAGAACACGAAAAAACTGTCATAATGACTGTAAGCTTAACATGATCCACAGACGTCAGACTGAATAAATAAATAAATATCTACTGTGAGTGCTCCGTTGATCCATGGGCGTGGCTTGACGGTACTTCATTTGTCAGCCGTTAGGAACTACACATACATTCAATGTTAGCGAAAGCAGATTAGATATGTTATAGTTCGTCAATAGTTCAAAATTGTTTCTCATTCTGTCACAGGTTACCATATAGATGAGAACAAAATTCTTATGAAAAACCAATAATCTCAATCAGATGAATAAAAATGCAGCTGTATAGGTACTGCGATTACTGTATGACATGTTTTTCCACTACAGAAAAAAAGTGACAATACTTCCTCCTACCAACACCCAGTTGACGCCAAACATAAAATCCAACTGGCGTCAATAAACCATTCTTATCCTTAGTACAAACTACAAAAAGGCAATGGAACAGAGTTGTTTACAATTTCTTCTAATGATTATAATTGGCTGTCCGTTGGCTCGTTAGCGGCCAGCTTTGATGCCATGGGCGTTCATTAGCATCATTTGACGCGTATTACTACAGCTTAATTGGCGTACTCGGACTTGGCAGCGCGATTCCTCACATACAATACTAGCAATTCAAAGATGTCACTCACAGAACTTCGTCCTGATCATACTTCTTGTATTAAAAGAACGTTAAAGACTGGCAGTCTGGCAACACTTCAGTCACCTGTAAGGTAACTACTTCTTTCAGCATACAGCAATAGCGCAATGTAGCTGGTGGAGTGGATAGCGTTTTGGATTAACAGGTCTAAGGTTCATTTCTGGATCGAGACGTATTTGTTTTTATTTGTTAAACGTAGCGTTTGTGTGATACGGTATGTGGCGTCTTAATTGTTGTACAGCGATTACAGTGGGTCTTCTACAAAACGTTTGCACTTATGTACTACGAACACAGAAATGACAGTGCAGTCGTCTTCGTTAGTCATCTTTTAAAAAGATTTTTCCACGTCGTGGACGCGAATTGTTTCGCAACACTGCATCTACTAGATTCCAAACCTGATTTCCGTGTACCCTCCCCAAATGGTCCCCTCGAATAGTACCAACTATTATTGTTGCGACTTTCACGTCCATTACATTTCATTAGGGCCTTACGTCACCAGTAGGGCTAGCAACGTGCTTTGCAAATAATTTCCAAACTCGGTTACCATTTGTACGTATTAGTGCCGGGATGAATCATGCAGAGTAAAAGCTGTAAGAGAGGTGATGCGCGTCAGGTAGAACAGCCCACTGCGATTAATTTATACTGTATGAGCTGTCCATCAGACACGGAATTACTCCTAGCGGAGTGACCCACCCTTAACAGACTCCATATACATTCGTACACGTACCATATTTTCTTCTTGTGTTGTTCGAAAATAGTCTGACGGACATACGCCATACACAAACGATGAATGTGTGGATATGCTTCTGGTCCTTGGTGCATCTGACAACTGGACTGGTGTTCCCGCTCATGAATATGCTGCTAAATATCCTGGTCGATGTAATCCAGATAAAAATGTCGTTCGTCGCCACGAGTTTCGCCTTCGGGAGAGAGGTTCTCTTGTTCCAGAATCGCGTAAAAGAAGTTGTCCACGGACTCGCCGTACTCCAGCTACTGAGGAAGCTATTCTGTAGGTCATACACCAAGATCTCCAGCGAACGACACGAAGCGTACCTAGGTAGCTGCGTGTCTTGCAAAGCACGGTCGTTGACATGCTGCACGAGCATGGGCTGCACCCCTATCATTATTCTTTCGCGCAACATCTGTACCGTGCAGATCGCCGTTTGCGGATGCAATACTGTCAACGGTTCCTGGGAGATAGGAGTTTTGGACCCTATTTGCCAGACCTGATTTCACGAAGGAGCCATTCATTCCTCTCAAACTATTTGGCTGACGCATTGGAAGATATCCACTTGATGTTCAAACAAAATGGTGCCCCTCCACACCTTGGGATTAATGTGTGACGGTACTCAGACAGAAGACTTCCAGGGAAATGGTCAGGACAGGGAGGTATATATATACAGGGTGGTCGACTGATAGTGACCGGGCCAAATATCTCACGAAATAAGCATCAAACGAAAAAACTACAAAGAACGAAACTCGCTTGATGGGGGAAACCAGATGGCGCTATAGTTGGCCCGCTAGATGGAGCTGACATAGGTCAAACGAATATCAACTGTGTTTTTTTTTAAATAGGAACCCCCATTTTTACTACATATTCGTGTAATACGTAAAGAAATATGAATGTTTTAGTTGGACCACTTTTTTCGCTTTGTGACAGATGGCGCTGTAATAGTCACAAACGTATAAGTATGTGGTATCACGTAACATTCCGCCAGTGCGGACGGTATTTGCTTCGTGATACATTACCCGTGTTAAAATGGACCATTTACCAATTGCGGAAAAGGTCGGTATCGTGTTGATGTATGGCTATTGTGATCAAAATGCCCAACGGACTTGTGCTATGTATGCTGCTCGGTATCCTGGACGACATCATACAAGTGTCCGGACCGTTCACCGGACAGTTACTTTATTTAAGGAAAATGGAAGTGTTCAGCCACATGTTAAACGCCAACCACGGCCTACAACAAATGATGATGCCCAAGTTGGCGTTTTAGCTGCTCTCGCGGCCAATCCGCGCATCAGTAGCAGACAAATTGCGCTAGAATCGGTGTTGAGAGTGCTACATCAACATCGATTGCACCCGTACCATTTTTCTATGCACCAGGAATTACTTGGCGACGACTTTGGACGTCGTGTACAGTTCTGCCACTGGGCACAAGAGAAATTACTGGACGATGACAGATTTTTTGCACTCTTTCTATTTAGCTACGAAGCGTCATTCACCCACAGCGGTAACGTAAACCGGCATAATATGCACTATTGGGCAACGTAAAATCCACAATGACTGCGACAAGTGGAACAGCAGCGACCTTGGAGGGTTAATGTATGGTGTGGCATTATGGGAGGAAGTATAATTGGCCCCCACTTTATCGATGGCAATCTAATTGGTGCAGTGTAAGCTGATTTCCTACGTAATGTTCTACCGGTGTTACTACGAGATGTTTCACTGCATGACAGAATGACGATGTACTTCCCACAGCGGGCCTTTGTGGCCGAGCGGTTCTAGGCGCTTCAGTCTGGAACCGTGTGACCGCTACGGTCACAGGTTCGAATCCTGCCTCGGGCATGGATGTGTGTAATGTCCTTAGGTTACTTAGGTTTAAGTAGTTCTAAGTTCTAGGGGAATGATGAACACAGATGTTAAGTCCCATAGTGCTCAGAGCCATTTGAAACATTTGAACCTCCTACATGATGGATGTCCGACACATAGCTCGCGTGCGGTTGAAGCGGTATTGAATAGCATATTTCATGAGAGGTGATTTGGTCCGCACGTTCACCGGACCTGACGTTCCCGGATTTCTTTTTGTGGGAAAAGTTGAAGGATATTTTCTATCGTGATCCACCGACAACGGCTGACAACATAAGTCAGCGCATTGTCAATCCATGTGCAAACATTACGGAGGGCGAACTACTCGCTGTTGAGAGGAATGTCGTTACATGTATTTCCAAATGCATTGAGGTTGACGGACATTTTGAGCATTTATTGAATTAATGTGGTATTTACAGGTAATCATGCTGTAACAGCATGCGTTCTCAGAAATGATACGTACACAGGTACATGTATCACATTGGAACAACCGAAATAAAATGTTCAAACATACCTACGTTCTGTATTTTAACTTAAAAGCAACCTGTTACCAACTGTTCGTCTAAAATTGTGAGCCATATGTTTGTGTCTATTACAGCGCCATCTATCAAAAAAACCAAAAAAGTGGTCCAACAAAAACATTCATATTTATTTACGTACTACGCGATTATGTAATTAAAATGTGGCTTCCTATTTAAAAAAAAAAAAATGTTGTTGATATTCGTTTGACCTACGGCAGCGCCATCTAGCGGACCAACCGTAGCACCATCTGGTTTCCTCCTTCAAACTAGACAAGTTTCGTTTTTTGTAGTTTTTTCGTTTGACGCTTATTTCGTGAGATATTTGGTCCGGTCACGATCAACGGACCACCTTGGCATGGGCCTTGATTGGCCGCCGTATTCTCCGGATCTGAACACATGCTGAGCCATGTGCGGCTCTTGTTCATGCCGTTTATTGCTTGTCATCTTGTGTTTACGGTACTGGCAGCTTGTTTCTTATTCGATTAACTGATGTCATTAAGTTTCTGGCTTGCCTGCCCGTGAGTGGCAGCTTCAGCGCTTATCGATAAGAGCACTGTCGTATTATCTTTGGAGCGACTGCTAGTATCTTCGGGTCGCCGCGTGTCGTAGAATTGAGTTGGGACGGAGCAGCAGTGGGGTCCGGACAGCGGTGACTCTCCTGGTGGTTGCCGACACACATCACGTATGGTAGGACGACTCTGGTTGGTCGTTCGGTCGGTCGTCTCATCGGACGATGTGTATTTAGTCAGCGACCTTTTAATGCTGTCTGCATGCTGCATAGAGTCGGTCGGTTGGGACAGAGCAGCGAGGAAGTCTTTGCAGAGCAAGGGCAGCCAGGACCGCTGGCGGTGTGCACGCACGGTCGGATTTGTGAGGTGCTAGCTACTACGTTCGTCGCCCAACGAACCTGGACATTGAATTTGTATGATAAATTAACATGTTATGAAACCGCACTGCTGTGACATGTCTTCGTTCATTGCCCGTTGTTGCTTCCTGGGCCCTTCGCTCAAGTAGCAACGTAAGGTGTGTTGGAGTCGGCGAAATTTTGCAGCCGTCTTCTGTATGGTGTTTAACTTTTGAATTGTTTGTTACTTATTAGTGAAGTGCACCAGTGGTATTATCTGCCTTGTGGCCGTTAACGTTCCTGTTGCCTGCCCTGGTCGTTAGCGCAGTGTGTTACACCTCTCCATGTTGATGCTGATGCGTAGTTCGACAGCCTTGGTGTTGTTCATATTTTGAGTGGTTATTGTGTCTTGACTGTGTTTAGACACCAGTTTTCAAGATGTAGTGCTGCTGATATCTTCGTCCTCGCTGATATTTTGCGTTGTTGTGCCGTTGGTCGGGCGGAAGCGAAATGATTAGGTTGTTGGTTGGTCCTTGAGCTGTCCCTGGGTCGGGTTGCCACCCAATTCTTTAGTCTTACTCTTGGGTGACTGTCTCACCTAATCTTATATTAGACTTATCTCCTCAGGCTGACCCTTGGAACACTTCTTAGCACCCATTGTTCTGTTGTTTCTGGATTGTGATATTCTTATAGTCTCAAGTACTGTGCGAGACCTTCAGCCGTCTATTAATTTAGTTTGTTTCAATTTTAAAATAAGGCCTTTAGCCGACTTAAATAACGGTTTGAGGATTGATCTATTAAAACTTTTTTTTTAAAAAAAAAACAACGATATTTTGCTCTTTGAAATCCTTATTATCCAGGCCTTGAACCTTGAGTTGTTCTATGTTCAGTGTGTGGCCTCCAGCCAAACTTTTACATCAAATATTATAAGATAAGGCCTTTATCCGTGGCCGACCGTTGTGGCCAAGCGATTCTAGGCACTTCAGTCCGGAGCCGCGCGACTGCTACGGTCGCAGGTCCGAATCCTGCCTCGGGCATAGATATGTGTGGTGTCCTAAGGTTAGTTAGGTTTAAGTAGTTCTAAGTTCTCGGGGACTGATGACCTCAGATGTTAAGTCCCATAGTGCTCAGAGCCATTTGAACGATTTGAACCTTCAGCCGTCTCAAATTCAAATTTGAAATTTCACCTGTTTAAAACCATATAAAATTTTCTTTCTTATCCGAAATTCTTTTTATACAGGCCTTAAGTCCTTGGTTCTTCTGTTCACAGTGTGTGGCCTTCAGTCAAGTATTTATTTTCTCTTTTAAAGGCCTTCAGCTGTGTGTATTCTTTAAAGCAATTTTTAATAACTTCAGGCCTTCAGCCATTCTTGATTTTGGTGTGGTTTTGGGTCTTCAGACCAGAAGGTATCACAAATTTTCTTAACTAGGCCTTCAGCACTATTGCTTTAATTTGATCCTTTTAAGGCAATGTTTGATTAAGTCGTTCTTAGGAAAATAAAAGTTTGTGTGTTTGTGCAACTAACAGTAACTTATTACGGCCCCTTTCCACAGCCATAACCTGATCCGCTATACCCTGCGAAACCAGACTCCTTCTTGTGAGTGCTATATTAAAGACAAGGTGTACAGCAATACCCCAAAACCACTGCTGAACCATTCAGGAGGTCATCAACCTCATCGATGCTCTGACACTTCAGCGGGTCATGCAGAATTTCGCTATTCTCCAGCACCACACCATCGCCAATGACGGCAGGCATATCGAACATGTCATAACTTAAATCACAATATTTGTAGCGACGTTGACATGTTGAATAAAGTGTGTGCACGCGGTAGTTTGTAACTAATTTAGGTTTTTTTTCATGTAGTTCAATAATTGGCTACATATACTGAAGAGCCAAAGAAACTGGTACACCTGCCTAATATCCTGTACGACCCCCGCGAGCACGCAGAAATGCCGCATAACGACGTGTAAAGGACTAGAGCCGGCCGCGGTGGTCTCGCGGTTCTAGGCGCGCAGTCCGGAACCGTGCGACTGCTACGGTCGTAGGTTCGAATCCTGCCTCGGGCATGTATGTGTGTGATGTCCTTAGGTTAGTTAGGTTTAAGTAGTTCTAAGTTCTAGGGGACTGATGACCACAGCAGTTGAGTCCCATAGTGCTCAGAGCCATTTGAACCATTTTTGAAAGGACTAGACCAGGGGTGGGCGCTGGTTTTGGCCTGGGGGCCACATTATAGACACAGAGGTTAGCGGAGGGCCGCACCTTATAAACATTTCACTTCTAATGCCGTATATATACTGGCGGCATACACACACACACACACACACACACACACACACACACACACACATATATATATATATATATATATATATATATATATATATATATATATATATATATATATTTTTCGTAAACCACATCAAATACTGACGAACCGATTCCACAGACCGAACGTGAGGAGAGCGGCTAGTGTAATTGTTTAATACAAACCATACAAAAATGCACGGAAGTATCTTTTTAACACAAACCTACGGTTTTTTAAATGGAACAACGTTAGTTTTGTTAGCACATCTGAACATATAAACAAATACGTAATCAGTGCCGTTTGTTGCATTGTAAAATGTTAATTACATCCGGAGATATCGTAACCTAAAGTTGACGCTTGAAACCTCCGACGTTCAGTTGCGTGTTGTAACAAACATGGGCCACGGTCGGCGAGCAGCATCTGCGGGGACATGTTTACGATGACGACCGTGTTTACGAGTGTGGCTGTAGTGCACTGTTGTGGTTTGGTCTAGTTGTCGCAGAGTCCGCATGTAGCGCTTGCCGCTATTGTTATTCTGCATTCGTCTCCGCACGCAGATCAACTGTAGTACACCGTGTTACCAGACGTCTGTGATAGTGTAGTGTTGTAGGACCTGTAACCATGGTGTATTCGAACTCTGAAAAGGCGGAGATGATACTCATCTATGGCGATTGTCGACGAAATTCAGCTGAACCCTGCAGGGTGTATGCAGAACGGTACCCGGACAGAGAGCATCCAACGTGCCGCACATTGGAAAACATCTACCGCCAACTGTATGCAACAGGTATGGTCGTAGCACGCCAACGGGTCTGTAACAGGCCCGTCCCAGAAGAAGCGGGTGCAGTTGGTGTGTTAGCTGCTGTTGCCATGAAACCACACATGAGTACACGGGACATTGCGAGAGCCGGTGGACTGAGTCAAAGTACTGTCATGCGCATACTGCATCGTCACCGCTTTCACCCGTTTCATGTGTCGCTACATCAGCAATTACATGGTAATGACTTTAATCATCGAGTGCAATTCTGTCAATGGGCATTAACAGAGAATGCATTGCAGTTCTACCTGTTTACCGATGAAGCGGGTTTCACAAACTACGGGGCAATGAATATACGGAACATGCATTATTGGTCCGTGGACAATCCTCGCTAGCTCAGACAGGTAGAGCGACAACAACCGTGGACTGTAAATGTATGGTGCGGAATAATTAGCGACCACCTCATTGGTCCTCACTTCATTGCAGGGGCCCAAACAGCTGCAACATACATTGCGTTTCTACGGAATGATCTGCCAACGTTGCTCGAAAATGTCCCACTGGAAACGCGTTGACGTAAGTGGTATCAGCATGATGGTGCACTTGCACATTCCGCAATTAACACTAGGCTGACCCTTGACAGAATGTTCGACGGGCGTTTCATAGGATGTGGAGGACGCATAAATTGGCCAGCCCGTTCTCCTGATCTTACACCTCTGAACTTCTTTCTGTGGGGTACGTTAAAGGAGAATGTGTACCGTGATGTGCCTACAACCCCAGAGGATATGAAACAACGTATTGTGGCAGCCTGCGGCGACATTACACCCGATATACTGCGGCGTGTACGACATTCATTACGCCAGAGATTGCAATTGTGTGCAGCAAATGATGGCCACCACATCGAACATCTATTGGCCTGACATGTCGGGACACACTCTATTCCACTCCGTAATTGAAAACTGAAACCACGTGTGTACGTGTACCTCACTCCTCATGGTAATGTACATGTGCGTCAGTGAAAAAGACCAATAAAAAGATGTTAGCATTTGGACGTAATGTTCTGTTCCAGTCTCTTCTGTACCTAAGGTCCATCACAGTTCCATTTGGATCCCTACGTAATTCGGTGCTCTCCGATACACACGATCGAACAACGGAGGAGTGGTACTCAAGCGTCAACTTTAGGTTACAATATCTCCGGATGTAATTAACATTTTACAATGCAACAAACGGCACTGATTACGTATTTCTTTATATGTTCAAATGTGCTAGCAAAAATAATGGGTTTCCATTTAATAAAAAACGTAGGTTTGTGTTAAAAAACATACTTCCGTGCATTTTTTTATGGTTTGTGTTAACCAATTACACTAGCCCCTCTCCTCACGTTCGGTCTGTGGAATCGATTCGTCAGCATTTGATGTGGTTTACGAAATATATCCAGCGGTAATGTGAGGTGTGTGCAGTATTCCCAAATTTTTTATGAAAATGCAAGTTTTCTTTATCTCTAATCACATATCACGCACAGAGTTGCAATTTCGGGAGCAGCAGTGAAAGCGTTAAATGCATTGATTAGTTAGCTTCACATTTCATAAAAGGTATCATAAAAATCAATAGATATAAATGAAAGAGTGAGAAGCAAAGGGGTATAAGTATACTTCTTATAATTTTGATAAGACTAAAGTCACTTGTACCTCTTTCCTTCTGACATCCTCAAATAAGACAGTTGTATTGAATTTCATTTATTTTGCTAATTTAATAACATCTCCAAGTACATTAAATTTTAAAACAAGTTTAATGGAACAAATGCATCCTATCACAGTTTTGCACAATTTTTTTGAAATCAGGAGTCAGATTGCTAGTTGATATTTTCATCACAGCCTGCAAATTATTGTCGGTTAAACAGCTTCGGTATTTGCTCTTGTTAATTTTCAAGCAAGAAAAAACTTTGTTCACAAACATACGTCGATCCAAATATGGAGAACATTTTACCTGCAAATTTCTCGATACATGGAAATTTTTCAGCTGTCAAAGATTTATAAAATTCACCTAAAGCTAGAGCACTAAACATTTCTTTCTCTGCGTGATCTGCCCGCATGTCAATCAGTACAAGTTGCGGCTCCTGTGGTGCAGTGTCAGTATCAGCAGTGGTGGGATACGATAAAACATTAAATTGAGGCTCAATTTTCTTAAAATCCTAAAATTTTGTAGTAAACTCAGCCTCTGAACTCTGCAGATAATCCCTAATCTTAGCTGAAACATTTCCAGGTACTTTCTGCTTCCCTAGTAAAGGGAAATGACAAATTTTGCCTTCATTTGCTTGCCTTGCAAACGACCTAGTTTTGTTTTAAATGCTTTTACATGTGTCCACATTTCATGAGCAAACAACTCCTTTCCTGCAATGTCACATTCAGCTCCTTCAGGTTTTCAAAAATATCAGCTTCAAACATCATCTCATATCTCCACTCTTCACATCCTATTTTTGCAACAAAATCATGAGATATCACCTTAGTGTCCACAAATAAAACAATTTCATCCTGTAATGCCCAGGCTCTTTTTAATACTTTGCCCAAGCTCAACCACATCACACTGTTATGGTAAATTACATCTTCATGTTCTGCCCCCACCTCCTAAAGAGGAGATTGGAACTGTCTGTGATGGAGTGCCCTTGCTCTGATTGTGTTCACAACACCTACAACAGGATCTACCATATGCTTTAAGTCTTGTGCAGTCTTGCAGAGGCTTTCCTGGTGTAAAATACAATGAAAATCCAAAATGTCACTGTCTGTGTCTTCGGCTTGTAGCTTGTTTTTTAAAAGTTTCGCCATATCTATATTTGACCCACAGAAAGCTCTGGCCCCATCTGTTGTAATGCTTACTATTTTGTTCCAGGATAAGCCACTTGTTTCCACACAATTAACAACACATTCTAACAAGTCCTCAGCAGTGGTTCTATCTTTCATGGATACTATACCAAGTAATTCCTCGGTGATGACGAAATGTTCATTAATTCCACGGATAAAGATGAGTACTTGTGCAGTGTCTTCAATATCTGTGCTTTTGTCCATTGCCAGTGAAAACCAAACAAAATCTTCGGTCGGCTCTGGACTAGACCAACGTCTGAAGTAGTGCTGTAGGGAACTGACACTATGAATCCTACAGGGCAGTCCATAAATCGGCAAGAGTACGAGGGGGTATAGATTTCTTTTGAACAGCACATTGCAAGGCATCCCAGATATGCTCAATGATGTTAATTTCTGGGGAGTTTGGTGGCCATCGAAAGCTTTTAAACTTAGAAGAGTGTTCCTGGAGGCGCTCTGTAGCTATTCTCGACATGTGAGGTGTCGAATTGTCCTGCTGGAGTTGCCCAAGTCCGTCGGAATGCACGATGGACATGAATGGATGCAGGTGACCACACATGATGCTTATGTAAGTATCACCTGTCAGAGATGTGTCTAGACGTATCAGGAGTCGCATACCACCCCAACTGCACACGCCTCACTACAATGCCTCCACCAGCGAGAACAGTCCCCTGCTGACATGCAGGGTCTATGGATTCATGATCTTGTCTCGATACCCGTGCACGTACATCCGCTGGATACAATTTGAAAAGACACTTGTCCGACCAGGCAACATTTTTCGAGTCGTCAACAGTCCAAGAACGGTGTTGACGGGTGCAGGCGGGACGTAAGGCTTCGTGTGGTGGAGTCAGCAAGGGTACACGAGTGGGCCCTTGGCTCCGAAAGCCCATATCGAAGACGTTTCATTGAATGGTTCGCACGCTGACACTTTTTGATGGCCCAACACTGAAATTTGCTGCAATATGAGGAAGGCGTACACTTGTGTGACGTTGAACGATTCTCTTCAGTTGTCGTTGATCCCGTTCTTACAGGATCTGTTTTGGCTGTAACGATGACGGAGATTTGATGTTTGATATTAACGGTACACTTGTGAAATGGTCGTACGGGAAAATCCCCACTCCATCGCTACCTCGAGGATGCTGTGACCCATCGCTCGTGCGCCGACTATACCACCACGTTCAAACTCACTTAAATCTTGATAACGTGCCATTGTAGCAGCAGTAACCGATCTAACAACTGTGTCTAATACCTGTTGTCTTATACAGGCGTTGTCGATCGCAGCGCCGTATTCTGCCGGTTTACTTATCTCTGTATATGAATATGTATGTCTATACCAGTTTCTTTGGCGCTTCAGTGTATGTATTTCACATAATTTAAACAACAAAATTTTTCATTGGCATTCAGCGAAAGACTTCCCTCTACAGCGGATGTCGCTAACTCATGCCCGCGTGGTGGCACTCGTCTCGAAGGTAAGCCGGTTCAAATCCTGGTGGAGGATGAAATTTTCACTGCCGGTACCAGGCTGGGAAGGGGAGGAGAGGTGGTAGCTGAAATACCTGATTGCCAGTCTTAGCCCCAATGTCCTGGATGAAATTTCAAATCCCTTCGCAGTACCTCTTGAAGTGAAACTTCCTGGCGGATTAAAACTGTGTGCCGGACCGAGACTCGAACTCGGGACCTTTGCCTTTCGCGGGCAAGAGCACTTGCCCGCGAAAGGCAAAGGTCCCGAGTTCGAGTCTCGGTCCGGCACACAGTTTTAATCTGCCAGGAAGTTTCATATCAGAGCGCACTCTGCTGCACAGTGAAAATCTCATTCTGGAAATCTCTTGAAGTGTTGGGATGTAACACATTTGATAGTCATATGTACGTCGGATCGAGACTTTAAGCTCAGCTTTCTCCTTGGTGCTATTGGAGAGGTGTAGCCTATGTGCCGACATCTGTTTTCACCATCCCCGTTCCTTTCATCCACAACAACACAAACCCAACTCTACACACCACTCATCACAGTCATACAAAGGTCACAAATGCGTAGACTGATGTCAGAACATTAAGATCACCCACCTGCTATTGATATAAACCCTGCCGGCCGCGGTGGTCTCGCGGTTCTAGGCACGCAGTCCGGAACCGTGCGACTGCTACGGTCGCAGGTTCGATTCCTGCCTCGGGCATGGATGTGTGTGATGTCCTTAGGTTAGTTAGGTTTAAGTAGTTATAAGTTCTAGGGGACTAATGACCACAGCAGTTGAGTCCCATAGTGCTCAGAGCCATTTGAACCATTTTGATATAAACCCGTCCAGAAGGTAACAACGTCACCTGGCGATGAATAACTGCTAGTCAGACAATGACTGTCCTTGTAGAATCAGTGAGCGTGCTCTCTGAGTGGAATGGGGAAGGCGCAAGATCTACCTGAGTTTGACAGAGGGCAGACTGTGATGGCCCAGAGGCTCGGTACGAACAATTCGGAAACTACACGACTTGTCGGTTGTTGGAGGAGTGCTTGTGGTAAGTGTCTTCAAGACGTGGCGAAACCAAGGTGAAATCAAGTCCAGACGTCGGGGGTTCGGCGGCCTCCCCTCATTACAAACGTCGGACGTCGTATGCTGGGAAGACTGACAAAAATGGACAGGCGGCAAAGTGGGACGGAACTTGGTTCAAATGGCTCTGAGCAAACTGTGCAGTGGGAGAGCGTTCCATGGTCTGACGAATCCCGAGGCCTCCTTCATCATGCCGATGGGAGAGCCGAATCCGTTGTCTTTCAGGGGAACACCTCCTCGACACCTCTACTGCAGGACGGAGACAAGATGGCGGCGGCTACATTATGGATTGGGGAAGATACATAATGGATTTATGAGTAGAGTTGTAGGAACATGGTTGACGACAAATGGAAGCTTTTGTGTGGCCGTGAGTGGTGTTTGGATAGCCTAACGGTAAAGCGACCAGTCGCGATAAGCTGGAAATCTGGGTTCGAGTTCCGGTCCAGCACAAATTTTCACTGTCGTCACTCCATTGTACAGATGATGGTTGTTGTCAATTTTCGCAACTGCGAATAAATTTCTTGTATTGTAATTATTATCTTTTCTACATTTAGTCTCTTAAGAAAGACGTTTGCCAGTTGATACTAAGCGAATTTACTGACTATTCTCTTCAGGTCCCATATATTCCGGATGAGCCGTGGGGGAGTCGCTGGCGCCAGTGATTCACTTATCTAGTGGGGCCAGTAATCCCTCTCGTTCTGGCATGCGCGTTTTCTCTTTGGTTTTCCTCTTGTGGTCGCTATTTAAGCGCGGCGCTTACGGTTGTCTTGGTTTTCCGCTACGGGGCCCTAGTGTTCATTCTTACCCTTGCTTGGGCATACGTTGTGTTGACGAGTCTTGGAGTGACCGTAACGGAGTAGCGTTGGTTGCTCGTGGCGCTGTGTTATGATCTGAGGAGTGTGTCGGTTGCTGACTGGTGGTGATGGCCTCCAATGCACAAGCAAGAGTGTATATTTTACTACCTGATGCTGGATGCCTATGTACGCTATGCGGATTCTCGTCGTTTGCTGCTGTTAACGGTGGGCATCAGTTATTTCTTTGAAGTCGTGTTTGTGATCAAGCTGATCGTAATTTGTGTTCACAGCCGGAAACAGTGATTTGTATGTAATTATACCCGCCGTGGTGGGAATAAGGAATTCACTCTTGGTTCCGGTATATGTTGAGTACTGCTGTTAAGATTGTAAAAGACTGCTCAGTGACAGGAGAACTAAGTGTGAGTAGCGTGAAGGCTGCATGAGCCATTCTAGGATAGTGCGCAGGCCATGTTTAGTGTTAAGACAATGTGCTTGTAATGTTACTTGAGTACCTTATGATTTATTCTGTGGTCTCCGTCTGAAGGGGCCGTGACTTCGTAGTCTTGTATTATGGGTTTTTATACTCTTGGTTCGGCAGGCCCTTAACTTCTCCAGACTTTTGCTTGTTATTGGGGTCTGCCAGTAAGCGTACAGAATTAGGAGCTGTAAGCAGTGACTAGTTTTCCATGCTATTTGAGGTCTTGCATGTGTTAAGGGTATTAAATTTAAAGTTTTTTTTGTTGTGTCCTGGTTTCGTTTATGTCCTGTACTACGAGCGGCGGGCACCATCAGTTATGGATTGACCAGTACAGGGGGCGGCGCCTTGATCGAAATATATTCGGACGGCGTCAGCTCGGCCAGTTACGTCTTGGTGACACTCGACCCTGCTTGGCTTTATCCTATCAGAGTCGCTGATCGCTCCATTAGTTTAGTATTCTCTCGTAATTATTTGGAGATACCTATCTTTAATGTGTTGGGGTGCTCCAAGGTGCGTCCCCTGTTCCTAGTAGTTTGGTCACTCTTGTTTCAGGGTTGGTCATGCGTTGGGCTGTATCTCCTGTTGCATGGAGCTTAAACTGTTAAGATAACTGTCTTTTCTGCCATTACACTTCGGAGGGATTACATGAACGAGTGCAGTGAAATAATTCACTATATAATTAGTGGAATTCCGTTGTTCTATGATCTGTTGATTGGTCTAAGATTCCCGTTCGGGATTTTGCTCTTTTGCTTTAAATTTGTTATTTAATATTCTGTACTGTTGCTTATTTTACCAATGGGGATTTAGTTCCGGTAAAGGACTATTAAATTTGTGGGCAATTATGCTTGTCACCTGTATTTATCTGGAACTATTTGTTATTTAGTTAAAAGAAAGGATCTTTACTTAACTTGCTTCACTCCGTGTAATCTTACAAAGATTGATAAGGTTTTTAATAATATTTGTTATTGGTGGCTATTGGAAGTCCGGGTTGTAAAAGATTTTGTGCAACTATTTTTTGGGAAATGTGTAATAAAACTTTGTGAGCTACAGCGTGTGTTAGCGTTTTCTTGTGACTCACGTCCCACCGTACAAGATGTATATATACTGGCAGTTGCTGTTTTCACATAAAACTTTCTGCAAATTTTGTGTCGCGCCCATCATCTGCGGTACTACTGTACGAATGTATGGTTACTTTATGACGATAATGATCGCGAGCCTGCAAAAATCCATCAAGTGTTTATTGTAAATTTGTTTTTTTCTGCTCTTGGTAGTTCCGGTATTTTGCGCCCTTCTTCGGGTACGATAAGTAACGAAATACTGTGATGGGCCAAAATGAGTATAATGTGTCACATAAGAAAGGTGTGGCACTATCTTCGATAAATATTTGGCTAAATATAAGTCAAAGTTGTCCCATACTAAGGGAGCGAGAGCAAAGGAGACAGATGAAGAAGTCCCTCATCGTCGTTCCTTCCCCCGATCTGTAATGAAATGTCGTCTACACAGATCAGCCAGAACATTATGACCACCTATCAGCTAGCCAGTATGTACACCTTTGGTACGGGTAACAGCGGAGACAAGTCGTGGAATGGAAGCAATGAGGTCTTGGTAGGTCGATGGAGGGAATTGGCAAACACGAGTTACCTAACTTCCGTAAATTACGAGGAGGGAAGCGATGAGCTCTGACACCACGTTCAACCATAGATCAGACGTATTCGATCGGGTTCAGATCTGACGAACTGGCGGGTCAGCACATCAACTGGAACTCGGCACTGCGTTCTCGAACCACTCCCAGCCTTGTGATATGGCACGTTATCTTGCTGAAAATTGCCACAGCCGTCGGGAAAAATGATCGTCATGAAGGGTGCACGTGGTCTGCAACTAATGACGATACTCCTTGCCCTTTATGGCACCTTGCACGAGATCTACTGGACCCACGGATTCTCAAGTAAATGCACGTCCGAAGGGACATGGGAATATAATTCGAAATAACTCAGCCACAGCAAAATCTGAGAACAGTAACTGGTGCGTTCATCTTACCGCTTATTGTTCTACAACTGTGTTATTATCTTTGGAGAATCTAGAAACTGCTGTAGTTACAAGCATTCTGCCGCACAGAGATACGACGACCCTTGTAATCACTGTATTAACTCTAAGCTCTTCGCCGGGAGAGGCGTTGTGCCCCTCCAGCTAGACGAGAAGCGTACGGCTACTTAATTAGCTTTGTCGCTCCTTCGCCCGTAATATCTAATTTCTGGGCCTTAATATAACGTCGTTAACATGGATATCTGCTGGAGTAAGGCGATTTGCTGGCAGCAGGGCTGGAAGCGATTCTACAAAGGTGTCGTCCGTGAAATATAAAAGAAAAGCAGCATTTCGCTAATTAACAGAAACCACAAATGCTGTAACTATATTGCTGGACTCAATTCTGATATTTTTTTATTAGTCCTATTCTGCCGCCATATCCCCTATCTCATTAACGGGGAGAAAAGTTCACACGAATCAGTAACGAACCTACTAGGCACTGACACATCTTCCACCAGCACAAAGTTTCACTTCAGAATGTACGCTGGGGGAAACAACTTCACAACACCAAGGCGGAGTTGTGCAACGTAGACGAAAGATGGTATTTCTACATCTGAAACATGATGTATATTCAAATTTCGTGCCATTCGTATAAGAACGGCTCTAGTAGCGCTTCCAAGAGGATGCGAATCGACTTTAAGTACACGCTGTAACAGTCTTGAGCGTAAGTTACCTTTGAGATAGGACGTGGTGAGCCAATGTTACTCAAGAACGCCTGCAAGGCGACAAATTCGGCATTATCAATGCATCACTGAGTTTGAATGAGGTCGTCTAATAGGACGACGAGTAGCTGGGTGTTCCTTCTGCGAGATGCCTATAACAGTTTCCACAACGAAACTTTGTCTCGAAACCTGGCAGAAAATCCAGAAAGATTCTGGTAGTATGTGAAGCGTGTTACCGGCATGAAACAATCAATGCGCGATAGAAATGGAGATAATATTGCAGACAGTGCTGCCAAAACAGAGTTACTAAACACAGCCTTCCGAAATGCCTTCACAAAAGAAGACGAAATAAATATTCCAGAATTCGAATCGAGAACAGCTGCCAACATGAGTAACGTAGAAGTAAGTATCCTCGGAGTACTGAAGTAACTTAAATCACTTAATAAAAGCAAGTCTTCTGGTCCTGACCGTATACCAATTAGGTTCCTTTCGGAGTATGCTGATGCATTAGCTCCATACTTAACAATCATATACAACCGTTCGCTCGACGACAGATCCGTACCCAAAGACTGGAAAGTTGCACAGCTCACACCAATATTCAAGAAAGGTAGTAGCAGTAATCCACTAAATTATAGGCCCATATCGTTAATGTCGATATGCAGCAGGATTTTGGAACATATATTGTGTTCGAACATTATGAATTACCCAACCCGCATCTCGTAGTCGTGCGGTAGCGTTCTCGCATCCCACGCCCGGGTTCCCGGGTTCGATTCCTGGCGGGGTCAGGGATTTTCTCTGCCTCGTGATGGCTGCGTGTTGTGTGCTGTCCTTAGGTTAGTTAAGTTTAAGTAGTTCTAAGTTCTAGGGGACTGATGACCATATATGTTAAGTCCCATAGTTCTCAGAGCAATTTGAACCATTTGAATTACTTCGAAGAAAACAGTCTATTGACACACAGTCAACACGGGTTTAGAAAACATCGTTCCTGTGAAACACAACTAGCTCTTTATTCACATGAAGTGCTGAGTGCTATTGACAAGGGATTTCAGATCGATTCCGTATTTCTGGATTTCCGGAAGGATTTTGATATTGTAGCACACAAGCGGCTCGTAGTGAAATTGTGTGCTTATGGAATATCGTCTCAGTTATGTGACTAGATTTGTGATTTCCTGTCAGAGAGGTCACAGTTTGCAGTAATTGACGGAAAGTCATCGAGTAAAGCAGAAATGATTTCTGGCGTTCCCCAAGGTAGTGTTATAGGCCCTTTGCTGTTCCTCATCTATATAAAAGATTTTGGAGACAATCTGAGCAGCCGTGTTCGGTTGTTTGCAGATGGAGCTGTCGTTTATCGACTAATAAAGTTATCAGAAGATCAAACGAAAATGCAAAACTATTTAGAAAAAATAACTGAATGGTGCGAAAAGTGGCAGTTGACCCTAAATAACTAAAAGTATGAGGTCATCCACAAGAGTGTTAAAAGGAACTCGTCAAACTTCGGTTACACGACAAATCAGTCTCATCTAAAAGCCGTAAATTCGACTAAATACACACGTATTACAGTTACGAACAACTTAAATTGGAAGGAACACACAGAAAATGTTGTGGAGAAGGCTAGCCAAAGACTACGTTTTATTGGCAGGACACTTAGAAAATGTAACAGACCTACTAAGGAGGCTGACTACACTACGCTTGTCCGTCCTCTTTTAGAATATGGTGTGGGATCCTTACTAGTTATGACTGACCGAGTACAATGAGAAAGTTCGGAGAAGGGCAGTACGTTTTGTATTATCAGGAAATATGGAAGAGAGTGTCACAGGAATGATACAAGATTTGGGCTGGACATCATTAAAAGAAAGACGTTTTTCGATGCGACGGAATCTTCTCACGCAATTCCAGACACCAACTTTCTCCTCCGAATTCGAAAATATTTGGTTGACACCGACCTACATAGGGAGGAACGATCACTACGATAAAATAAGGGAAATCAGATCTCGTATGGAAAGATATAGGTTTTTATTCTTTCCGCGCGCTATACGAGATTGGAATAATAGAAATTGTGAAGGTGGTTCGATGAACCCTCTGCCAGGCACTTAAATGTGATTTGCAGAGTATCCATCTAGATGTAGATTGCAGAAAGAGTTGGCAGGAATGTGGCCATTGTGGTCATAAGAATGTACGGCAGCAACAATGCCGTGCTCCGGACGCTCACCAAGAGGGGAGACCGAAGTGTTCGGCGTATCACTCTGGCGCATCGTACTGCATCTGCAGCAGCAATTTGACCTGCAGTTGGCACCTCAGTGGCACAACGAACTGTTACAAATCGGTTAGTTCAAGGACAGCTGCGAAGCAGACGTCCTGTAGCGGGCAGTCCATTGACCCAAACCACCGCTATTCGCGACTTCAGAGGTGTCAAGCGTGAGCTCGTTGGAGAACAGCGTGGTATGTTGCTTTTTCTGATGAAAGCTGTTTCTGTTTCTGTGCAGGTCATTGCCGTTTGTGGATTAGGAGGAGGCCAGTTGAGGACTTGCAACCAACTTGTCTGCATGCTAGACACACTGGACCGACATCAGGAGCTATGACCCGGGATTCGTTTTTGCATGACAGCAGGAGCACTGTCGTGGCTATTCCACACACTCTGATTGCCAAATTGTACGTCAGTCTGGTGTTTCACCCTGTTGGCCTGCCATTCATGACCAGCATTCGAAGAAGTGTTTTCCAACAGGATAACCGTCGGCCACATACCTCTGTTGTAATCCAACATGTTTCCCAGAATGTCAAGATGTCAACTTGGCCGGCTTGACCACCAGATCTACTTTCAACCGAGCGCACACCGGGCACCGTTGGACGACAACTCTAGCGATATCCACGAACAGTATTAAATGTCGCTGTGCCGGTCGACCTAGTGCAAGGGACATTTAATTCCATCCCCCGGCACCTCTACAATGGAATACATGCACATTCTCCGGCTTAAAGTTAACATTATGGCGGTTCCATGGCTGTAGAGGCATTTCATATTTCCGGTGGGTTATTTCGCACTTTCATTAACCTGTGATCTTGCAATGTTAATACTTAAATATGTTACCTAGACAAATGTAATCCCGAAATTTCAATACTCTGCTGCGATTTTTGATCCGTTAGCATGTGAACACAAAATGTGGCCTGACTTCGAAGTGTTGTGGTGTACATTACTAATAAACCAAAAATGTGGCCTGATTGCGAAGTGTTGTGCTATACATTATTAATAAACACAGTTCGCGTGGAATGCTTTGTTGTTCGTACCATGCTCCCGTCCTGCAAGTACTTACGAGTATCTGAAAGAATGCGGAAAGGGAGGAATGAAATCATAGGCACTAGGTTTTGGCGGAACTGGCAAAAATATCGACATGGTATCTCTAAGGAGCATATAAACACATGATATTCGTGTGTTACACGTAAAATGGAAATAGGACATGTCTTCAAAACTGACTTCCGGGAATGTGGGTGGTGCACAAAGCAGTCCTGAGAATAATTTTATAAAATAAAGTTGTTGAAGATTTCGTGGCGATTTATTGAGGTACAGCCTGTTGGCTTTTGTCTTAAGATCTTCGGCCGACGTTCGGAGACTTCTGACGTTTCGAAAGTACTGATGACTCTCGTGGTCAAAGCTTCTCCCTCCATTGCTTGTGGCTGACCGGGAGTGGACCTTTGACAGTGTCAGACACCTGAACTGGCGAAAGCCAACAGGCAATACGTCAATTTTGTATAAAGTGATTCTGCTTCATTTTCACTTATGGTTCATTGACGTAACCCATTGCTATATAAAACTACACCATGGAATGCAATAGAAACTGATATTCTAGATATCAGAAATTTTTGCTTATGCATTATTCGTAAACTGAAATGTCCCAAGCCACGCAGATCCCTCTCTAATCAAGTTGATACAGTTATCCTTAACCGAAGAGGAATCTACGCAAGTACTATTTAAGAATAAAATGAAATTAACTTGACCAATTGCACGTAGTTCTCCTTCTAAAGCGAAGTACGTTTTTGCATGATAGTTTTCCAAAGAGGTGCATTGCCTACTGCCCTTTAGGTTGCTGAATAACGTATTTTTCTTAGTTTTGGCACCAACCATGATGAAGCGAAACCCTGTAGAAGCTAGAAATAGCTCTACGTAATGGGAAGTTTATACTGAAAATTGTCTGGAACGTAAAAGTAAATTTCTTTGAGTGCAAAGTTTTGTAACTATTTTTGGATCAACTTCGTACCGCAAAGTAACAAATTGAATCCTAAATACTGATTTACAACACCCTAAAGGAAACCTTACCAACCTTGCATGTTTTCAAGCAATTCTTTGGACTATGATATAGAAAATGCAATATCAGCTTCAAGAATGTTGCCTATAAAATTGAATAAGTGGGGGAGAGATTTCTACCTTGGAACTCTTTTCGGACTTTGTAACGTCTCCTCGCAAAACACACATTGTATGTGGTAAAAAAGGAGAAAATAATAATTGAACTGAATAATTGTAATTGCGTGGACAATGACTGTGTGAACTTTATGTAAAAGAGAAACCATTATGTGTGTACTTGTATAGAATTATGTACCGATTTTTTTAAAGGTATCTGCGTCGGCGAGTACTGAAACCGCCACAGACGATAATTATTAAATATCAAACAAAGATGAGAATATGTCATAACGAGTATAAATAGTCGTGACCGAACATTAATTTCTCTGTAGTCTTCTTGGAGTTACGTGAGTAGGAAGAGCCTGTGACGTTATAGTGTACGCTTCTGTAGCATTCTTTCTTCAAGATTGAGAGACGTGCGCCATTAGGTACTGATTTGTAAAGGTGTGTAATAATTTTATCTGTTTAAATGTTTTGAATGGAGTTACTTAATGAAAACTTGCATGATGATTTGTAATAAGCTTGCATGGTATTTTATCCCATCCTTTTAAGACATTTTCAGTTATTCAAATATTATTCGTAGTGCACAGCTGCGCGACGAACGAACGAACCGCTGCCGCGGCGCATTCAAACTGCATTAAATGAAACCAATCATATCGCAAAGAAGCGGACAGGTAATAGTGAACTAAAATTATTTCTTTGAGCTTCGGAATTGCAGGGCAGAGCAGCAGATTTTATGACGTGTTTTACGGGTGGACATGGGCTGTGGACGATATATTATTAACAGCGCCAAAAGATAATTTACCTTCATAACATAAAAGAAATCTTCCTATGCGTAATTCTGCTCTGGCTAACATTATAGTAAAAACATCTTTTTCTCTGATAATAGTCTCTTGTTTTCGTGTTAGTCGTGGTACTTACTGGTGTTTTACTGTTAACAAAAATCCACTGCAAAATTTTGATGTTGAACAAACATTGCGTACTGTAACATCAGTATTGATAACGAAATATTTTTCAGTAACCTTTTCAATAATTTTAAAGTAATGAAGATATGTTGAACTTTATGGCGAGTTACAGTAACGAAAAAATGTTCCTTTAATAGAAAGCCAGATCCAGAACAATAAGAACATAATATAATTTGTTTTGTTGAAATTTAATGATCCAAAGAAAGTTACAGCACAGCATCCCTAAAAAGTATTTCAGGGCTCTTTTGGTAGCAACGTATTTTATGTCATATATTAGTTATTACGCGAGCAATAATAAAACAAAGCAGAGAGCCAGCGAAACTTTCACGTTTGGCCAGTTCTGCAATAGAAGTGTAATATATTTTCTTATTGCAGCTTTAAACGATAGCATGCGATTTATTTATGCTACAGTCTTTCTCTGAAATTACAAAAATTACTCTGGAAAAATGAGGTTTCTTCTAAATATGAAAACCTGTTTCGAAGGAACAGCATGTTTAGGTAGCCAGGAGCAAATATTCTATTCAATCTTGTCAATATCGTGTTTAATAGTCTGTATGTTACATTATTACCCTAACGCACACCAGTATTCAGTAAACGAAATCAGGTTAAGAAGAAGTAGTATCAAAAACAAGATACTAGTTAAAAATGTTTTTAAACAGATGCTATTGGTAACTAACACAAATACCCGTTTTCAAGATATGGAAAATTGTTAAGCATGAGAGAAACTCAGTTCACTTGCAGATATCACGTGTTTCGTGGTAGAAGGCCGTGTATTCCTTCGAGGTACAAGGTGGTGCATGACCGATGAAGTATGGTTGAACAGTTCGCGCATGATGTAACTAGTTGTAAAAACAAAGAGAATTTTACCGGCCATAAAACCCTGTGACTGACGAATTAACAGTACCCTCCAAATAACTTTAATATGTTATGCAGCACTTAAACGTATAGAATTATTGATATTTACAAACGCTCCACAAAACAACTTCATATCTCACAACAACAACAAAAAAATGGCAGCGAAGTATCAGAAACTGCTGATGGTGGTTTCTAGCGTACATTCCTTCATGAGATTCTAAAATCAGTCAGTAGATTGAAACACCGACTAGGAAACAATGTTCCTGTGTACTCTATACTCCAAGTACAACACTCTCACCTACTTAATCATTTCTACAATGTACCAATCTTCCTGTTCTGACAGGTTTGCTAAAAGTAGTTTAGAACTTGTAGAGTTGCAGGACGAAAGAATAGTACAGCTGCACTCTCGTGGAAGACATTTTGTCGAAAGTGAGCAGAGAACCGTTTGTAATTTCTCATACTTCATTTCCGAAAATACAGCTGCCAATGATCACCTTTCTCCACAGTAATACCCACTTAAATGCGAAACTCAAAAATGTTTCAAATGGCTCTGAGGCAATGCGACTTAACTTCTGAGGTCATCAGTCACCTAGAACTTAGAACTAATTAACTGATGAGGCAATGAATATGTGAGTTGCATTTACTTGCAGTGGCTGTTTAGTAAATGTAGTGTGCTGTGCCATTTTCCTCTTCGACTTCTCTGCTGTACACTGTTGTGTGTGACTTCGTACATTACAGGAAGAAGAGGTGGGCTACAGAGTGGCGTGACAACTGTCATCTTAGGAAAGCTGGACAGGAGCAGAAATGGTCAGTCAACAAGTTAACACAACAAACAAAAGATTTATTTAAAAGTGCAAGTGGTCTGCCGTCGGCCGTCGTGTATTGCAGCGGCAGAGTGCGCTCGTATTCCAGAGCCACTGGAGGCGTGGCTGAGCGGGAGCGCACCATTGGTTCCGCCAGATCTGGCGCAACTGCTAAGGGCGTCTGACGTAAACTTCGAATTCCGTGCTTCGTGAGCAGTATCAATACGTAATACCAAATACGAATACCTCACAGAGTCATAACACCCTAGCTGAATCAAGTCTTACTTCACTTTATTTGCAGTCAATGTACCCCTCACGGGAATAACTCCGCCTTCCTTTCCGACCGAACGAATTGACGCAGTGATTAGAGCACTGGACTGTCGTTTGGGCAGAGGATGATTCAAACCTCCGTTCTTGTGATTCAGATCTAGGTTTTACGCGATTTCGCTACATCTCTCCAGACAAATTCCGGAATGGTTCCTCTGGAAGGGCACAGCCGATTTCCTTCTCCAGCCTTATTTAATCCGAGCTTGTGCTCCGTCTATAATAGCTTCGTTGTCGACAGTACGTTAAACTATAACCTCCCTTCTTTTCTTTGTTTTAGGGGAGCAACGGTATTGTATACTGTCTTTCAGATCATGAATTCCAACCTATTTTTGTTACAAAATTTCATTCACAATTTCCTGGATTAGCTCTGAAATAACTCATTTTCAAATTCTTCCTTTACGAAAAACGCCATGCTAACTGTGAAATCGTAGATTCCCTGGGAATGGGAGTATAACGTGTTGATTTTAAACATGGACACATAACAAATCAAATTTATTAATGAAAACAATGAGAAGATTGCATTCGCTGCATGAACTAAATTACAATCGGTAAAAGTGCCATAGATTAATAGTCAAATGTATTTAGATAAAATCAGTGACAAGAGAGATTAATCTTCGTTTCCAAAAGTACTAAAAGACATCTAAAATAAGTAACAATTAATTCCAAATGAGCTTCAAAACCAACTCCTCAAGCACCTAAAATTACGAGCATACGTTAATACCGTTAATTATACAGGATGCTCAGACACAGCCTGAAAACCTTGTAAAGGTGTTGCAAGGCTGGTTGAGCTGATAAACAACTTCCAATGGAAAAGTTCAATACGTTGCGCCGTTTCCGATTTAATTAACACTGAAGTTAGCCAATCAAGTAGTTGGGCATGCTAATTGGAGCAGCCTCCAAAGGCACAGTCGCCAGACGTGTTCTTCGTTTGGGTTCCTCACACCTGACAAACTTAGCTTTTGCTCTCCCGGTTTAAATTTATCACTTCCGAAAAGGCACGTTTTAACTGCTAATGAGCATTTGAACTAGTGGTAACTCACGGAGCCACAGCTGTCTGTGCACTGCTGCATCTTAACACGTTAAAGTGCCTGACATTAACGCGCCGAACGGCCTGATTGGCTGATATCAGTGCTAATGGAATCGGAAACTGTGCATCGCATTGGATTTTTTTCTTATCAATTATCTCTCAACGCAGTCTATCCTACAACTCTCTTACGAGCTTTTCAGGCTTTTTGAGACCAACCTGTACATGTATCTTCGACTACCTTTGGTAAAATCACGGCACCAACAGCACAATAAATGTGAGACTGGAGTTTCTTCCGGCGTGTAGAATCTGCTAAATGTCGACGTCTGTCGGCGACGTCACTCGGCTGCATTCCCATAAATTATCATAACAGCGTAATAAATATAAATAAATATTTAAAAACTGTGATGACCTCAACCCACAGGAAAACTAATTATCAAAATCTGAACTGTGAAGTCATCCAAAATTCTAGTTGGAAAACCGCACTCTTTGTTATACTTCTCAATTGGTCACGATCCCACTTTGTTTATGAACTGAAAACTCTAATATTCACGAGAAACTGCTCTGAAATTAACATGAACCGACAAAATTGTGTATATAGTCTCTGAAACTTCAAAGACATCTAAGACAATATCTGAAAGGTATTAGAAAAAGTGACAAAATTTCGTGAATCACACACAATACTGTTAATAATTGCATTAACATTTAGGGGGGAGGGGGGGGATTCACCATATATCTACCCACTTTTGAGTATAACCAGTGTCTCTTAAAACTACGACTCGTAGCAATAAAATATCAAAAACGTTTATTACTGGGTGAACAGTCCCTACATGATTTGACAGCTGACATTTATAAATCACTCACGTCAGGAAATGCACCAATACGGGAATAGCAGCTTTTACGTTATTGGTCAGAACGCAAGCAATTATGACGGTCACCGTAATTTTCGCGCTACGCCATATTTCCCGACAAAATAGTCACTGTCATATATCTAGTCTCATAAAAATACGTAAAATAACTACAATAATTTTGACATGCAAGGAGAATTAGCTCTAATGAGAGGAAGAAGTTTATATTTACTGGTGTTTCAACAATGACTACCAGGCAACTTTTAATTCACTGATTTTCCTACCCCAATGAACAATGGACCTTGAGGTTGGTGGGAAGGCTTGCGTGTCTCAGCGATACAGATGGCCGTACCATAGGTGCAACCACAACAGAGGGGTATCTGTTGAGAGGCCAGACAAACGTGTGGTTCCTGAAGAGGGGCAGCAGCCTTTTCAGTAGTTGCAGGGGCAACAGTCTGGATGATTGACTGATCTGGCCTTGCAACACTAACCAAAACGACCTTGCTGTTTTGGTACTGCGAACGGCTGAAAGCAAGGGGAAACTACAGTTGTAATTTTTCCCTTGGGCATGCAGCTTTACTGTATGGTTAAATGGTGATGGCGTTCTCTTGGGTAAAATATTCCGGAGGTAAAACAGTCCCCCATTCGGATCACCGGGCGGGGACTACTCAAGAGGACATCGTTATCAGGAGAAAGAAAACTGACGTTCTACGGATCGGAGCGTGGAATGTCAGATCCCTTAATCGGGCAGGTCGGTTAGCAAATTTAAAAAGGGAAATGGATAGGTTAAAGTTAGATATAGTGGGAATTAGTGAAGTTCGGTGGCAGGAGGAACAAGATTTCTGGTTAGGTGAATACAGGGTTATAAATACAAAATCAAATAGGGGTAATGCAGTAGTAGGTTTAATCATGAATACAAAAATAGGAGTGCGGGTAAGCTACTACAAACAGCATAGTGACCGCATTATTGTGGCCAAGATAGACACGAAGCCCACGCCTACTACAGTAGTACAAGTTTATATGCCAACTAGCTCTGCAGATGATGAAGAAATTAATGAAATGTACGATGAGATAAAAGAAATTATTCAGGTAGTGAAGGGAGATGAAAGTTTAATAGTCATGGGTGACTGGAATTCGTCAGTAGGAAAAGGGAGAGAAGGAAACATAGTAGGTGAACGTGGATTGGGGGTAAGAAACAAAAGAGGAAGCCGCCTGGTGGAATTTTGCACAGAGCGTAACTTAATTATAGCTAACACTTGGTTCAAGAATCATAAAAGAATGTTATATACGTGGAAGAATCCTGGAGATACTAGAAGGTATCGATAGATTATATATAATAGTAAGACAGAGATTTAGGAACCAGGTTTTAAATTGTAAGACATTTCCAGGGGCAGATGTGGACTCCGACCACAATCTATTGGTTAATAACTGTAGATTAAATCTGAAGAAACTGCAAAAAGGTAGGAATTTAAGGAGGTGGGACCTGGATAAACTGACTAAAGCAGAGGTTGTACAGAGTTTCAGGGAGAGCATAAGGGAACAATTGACAGGAATGGGGGAATGAAATACAGTAGAAGAAGAATGGATAGCTCTGAGGGATGAAGTAGTGAAGGCAGCAGATGATCAAATAGGTAAAAAGACGAGGGGTAGTAGAAATTCTTGGGTAACAGAAGAAATATTGAATTTAATTGATGAAAGGAGAAAATATAAAAACACAGTAAATGAAGCTGGCAAAAGGGAATACAAACGTCTCAAAAATGAGATCGACAGAAAGTGCAAAATGGCTAAGCAGGTATGGATAGAGGACAAATGTAAGGATGTAGAGACTTATCTCACTAGGGGTAAGATAGATACTGCCTACAGGAAAATTAAAGAGACCTTTGGAGAAAAGAGAGCTACTTGTATGAATATCAACAGCTCAGATGGAAACCCATCTCTAAGCAAAGAAGGGAAAGCAGAATGGTGGAAGGAGAATATGGAGGGTCTATACAAGGCCGATGTACTTGAGGACAAGATTATGGAAATGGAAGAGGATGTAGAAGAAGATGAAATGGGAGATACGATACTGCGTGAAGAGTTTGACAAAGCACTTAAGACCGTAGTCGAAACAAAGCCCCGGGGGTAGACAACTTTCCATTGGAACTACTGACAGCCTTGGGAGAGCCAGTCCTGATAAAACTCTACCATCTGGTGAGGAAGATGTATGAGACAGGCGAAATTGCCTCAGACGTCAAGAAGAATATAATAATTCCAAACCCAAAGAAAGCAGGTGTTGACGGATGTGAACATTACCGAACTATCAGTTTAATAAGTCACAGCTGCAAAATACTAACTCGTATTCTTTACAGACGAATGGAACAACTGGTAGAAGCCGACCTCGGCGAAGATCAGTTTGGATTCCGCAGAAATGTTGGAACACTTGGGGCAATACTGACCCTACGCCTTATCTTAGAAAATATATTAAGGAAATGCAAACCTACGTTTCTAGCATTTGTAGACCTAGAGAAAGCTTTTGACAATGTTGACTGGAATACTCTCTCTCAAATTCTTAAGGTGGCAGGAGTAAAATGCTAGGAGCGAAAGGCTATTTACAAATGGTACAGAAACCAGATGGCAGTTATAAGAGTCGAGGGGCATGAAAGGGAAGCAGCCGATGGGAAAGGAGTGAGACAGGGTTGTAGCCTGTCCCCGATGTTATTGAATCTGTATATTGAGCAAGCAGTAAACGAAACAAAAGAAGAATTCGGAGTAGATATTAAAATCCATGGAGAAGAAATAAAAATGTTGAGGTTCGCGGATGACATTGTAATTCTGTCAGAGACAGCAAAGGACTTGGAAGAGCAGTTGAATGGAATGGAAAGTGTCTTGAAAGGAGGATATAAGATGAACATCAACAAAAGGAAAACAAGGATAATGGAATGTAATCGAATTAAGTCGGGAGATGCTGAGGGAATTGGATTAGGAAATGAGACACTTAAAGTAGTAAAGGAACTTTGCTATTTGGGGAAGAAAATAACTGATGATGGTCGAAGTAGAGAGGATATAAAATGTAGACTGGCAATGGCAAGGAAAGCATTTCTGTAGAAGAGAAATTTGTTGACATCGAGAATAGATACGAGTGTCAGGAAGTCGTTTCTGAAAGTATTTGTATGGAGTGTAGCCATGTATGGAAGTGAAACATGGACAATAAATAGTTTGGACAAGAAGAGAATAGAAGCATTCAAAAAGTGGTGCTACAGAAGAACGCTGAAGATTAGATGGGATGATCACATAACTAATGAGGAGGTATTGAATAGAATTGGAGAGAAAAGAAATTTGTGGCACAACTTGACAAGAAGAAGGGACCGGTTGGTAGGACATGTTCTGAGGCATCAATGGATCACAAATTTAGTATTGGAGGGCAGCGTGGAGAGTAAAAATAGTAGAGGGAGACCAAGAGATGAATACACTAAGCAGATTAGCAGATTCAGAAGCATGTAGGTTGCAGTAAGTACTGGGAGATGAAGATGCTTGCACAGGATAGAGTAGCATGCAGAGCTGTATCAAACCAGTCTCAGGACTGAAGACAACAACAACAACAACAATTTTATTTTCGTTAGCAGAAAGCAAACATAAACTAAACAAAGAATTTACTTGAATTGAGTCTGTAATTCTTATACTTTTAATAGAGAAAGAAATTTCCTAGGTCAGGGGACAGAGTTCGGCGTAATCTCTTAACTTTTTGTTGTATACGAAACGTTGCGCTGAGCAGCACGATGTCGGCGGGTTACGATGATGAGAGCATAATACAGGCAGTTCCGCTGGTTAATCTTCTCCTGCGAAACGCAAATAAAGTTTGAGCACAGCTGTATCATTAACCCCGTGGTGATTAACAAACCACAAGACGCCAGTATACAACCGTTGTTGACATGTCTTCACTTTCAAATTACATTACGTAGACATCGCTCGTTTTTACACTTTATGCACTGTCTGTGACCGTATCGTCCATAATTACACAGTTCGTCACATTCATGTAGTCTTAGCCACAAATACACAGTTCATAGAATTGTGTGAAGCACACCGTAAACAAAGTCCACTCTGTTCTCGCATTTCAAACTTCGACAACGTCACTGAAAATCATTTATATTACAGAGTTAATTAAAATCTTCACTTTCACGGCTTGATAGAATGTGACAGACAACAGTTCCACCACCCTAAACCAGTACCGGCAAAGTTCATTCGTATAAAAGCACTATTCGCGTCGGCCACAACAAAGTATTGTTAGCGGCACTTTCAGAGTCCGGTTTATTTGCTCTTAAAGTTCGCTGGCGATGGCATTACATACAGCAGCGGTAAAGAGAATTAATAATCTGATAGTTCGGTATCACTGTCCATACAATTACGTATGCTTTTCATAAAACACCGTACTATTTTTCCGTGCACGCTTCACAGTCACATCATCCACCTTCCCTCTTCTACACAATAATCTTTCGACTATCGATATCACTATCGCTGTCCCCTGTCTATACATGTTATATCGTTATCCTAAATTACATAAATCTTTATAATTGTTATTGACTGAATTTTTCACAAGTAATAATATTCCAAAAGTTCTCTTTACTAACTTTACAACAGGTAGACATAGGTAGAAAGCAAGAAACATATTTATCCATTGGCAAACGAAATAATCACCATTACATCTTTACATTTTAAAAACCACAGTAGAATGCTAAATAATCACAATTAGAAATGCCCATATGAACAAAAGAAAAAGAATAGAAATCTAAAGAAAATCACGAAAAAATATTTATATGCGTAATTAGCAATGCCTTCCCAAAACGAATAGATGTGATAACTTTAAGAAAATGGGTTCCGGTACCAACAGTACACGGAAAATTTAAAACACTTTAAATGTATAATAATTTTGATAACATATTACACTCCTAACAACACAGTAGCAACGCGAGTAACCAGTATCAATCTTAATACTAATTCAGAGGTAAGGGGGGCGAGGAAGAATCTTCCTTTTTAGTAAAGCTAAAAAAAGTCCTCAACTTATACCAAACACGAATACATTGATCTGTACAGCTTGAAGATGCCCTACTTTATTCAGGCACGCAACGTCATATGAGACCAATGGCAGTGGCCACAATTAAGAAAACCAACGCAGTGAAGGAACCAAATGCTTGAAGAACATTGCCCCCTCCCTCCCCCCCCCCCCCCCCATTCCCCCTTCCTCGACCCCCCTAACTTCGATCAGGCACAGTACAACTTTCCGGTCACAGTACTACACTCCCACACCACTAATAAACATAGTGGACAGCGTGGTTACGAAGTATTTCGCGGCGGAGTTCTTGCATAACGAGTGTTCGGTTTAGCCTACTTGCCTCGTCACGACGTCTAATTTAAACTGCTTCCCTGATCACAGAGCCACAATAGGTCGATTCGTGAGCAAGAGTACTTGTTCTTTCAAAAGAAATCTCTTGCTGATTTAACAGACTGTGCAGTGCCATCGCTGATTTATCCCAATGACGCTGATGCTCGACGCAGAAATCGGCAACGGTCCGTATAGATTGGTCCACATAACTTTTTTCACACTCTCAAGGAAAGTTATAAATTCCCGGCACTTTCAGGCCTACGTTATCCTTGATTGGTCGCAATATTTCTTTAATTCTTCTAGATGGCCAGAAGACTGGTCCGATTCCATGTCTGCTTACGACTCTACCTATATTGCTAGTTGTTGCACCGCTAAACGGAAGCCGAGCTACGTGTCGGACCTCTTGGCTTGTTCGAACTGCGTCGCGTCTCGATTTCCTCGACAGCGTTGATCTTGGGGCGACTCCTTCCGTCGCCTCCACATGTAGCAGCAGACGTCGGAGAGCGTAGACCGAAAACCAGTGATCAGCGAAGCGCCTGCCAGTCAAGGTAGGCCGGCATCCCCCAACACCCACGCTGGGCACTTCCGCCGGAGGTACACCTTAAGCCGTCGGCACACGGACGGTGCTCTCGAAAGTCAACGTTGAGCGTGCTGAGTTCAACGTGCTGCTGAACGATGCTACTTGTGTACACTGTACGTGGGCCCCAACGTGGTATACGCGATCACAACGCACTCCAGCGGCAGTCGAGGAATGTTTCTAGTTCGTAAATCACACTGTTTACTGAACGGGCGCGCGTAAAATTCCCACGTTAGCTCTATTAAAACGCCAATATCCTCCATTGTCCATATGTTAGAGACGTTGTTCTATATGCAATAGCCGGCCGGAGTGGCCGAGCGGTTCTAGGCGCTACAGTCTGGAATCGCGCGACCGCTACGGTCGCAGGTTCGAATCCTGCCTCGGGCATGTATGTGTGTGATGTCCTTAGGTTAGTCAGGTTTAATTAGTTCTGAGTTCTAGGGGACTGATGACCTCAGCAGTTAAGTCCCATAGTGTTCAGAGCCATTTGAACCATTTTATATGCAATATACACAAATAAAAACTTCAGTATCAATGTACATCTTTCAAAAGGGAAAGGAAAGTATCAAATCCAGTCGATAAGGACACAGGCTTATAAAACTTAATTACGAACAGTGCAATACAAATTTGCAATGTTTCTCCACATAAGATACACATTATTTCATAATTTCCACTTTTTATTAAAAACCCAAGGTCATTCTTATTTGACCACTGTTCATACCCACTGCTGAAGTGCGAGGTCCATGGATTCATGAGATAGTCTTCATACCCGTACCCTTCCTTCCGCCCGATACAATTTGAAACGACACTCGTCCGTCCACGATACATGTTTCCAGTCAGCAACAGTCCATTGTCAGTGTTGAGCCCAAGCGAGGCGTAAAGTTTTGTGTTGTGCATTCATTAAGGGTACACGAGTGGGCCTTCAGCTCCGAAAACCCATATCGATGATGTTTCGTTGAATGGTTCGCTCGCTGACATCTGCAGCAATTTGAGGAAGGGTTGCACTACTGTCACACTGAAAGATTCTCTTCAGTTGTCATTGTCTCCGCTATTACAGGATATTTTTCAGGCCACGGCAATGTCGGAGATTTGATGTTATACCGGATTCCTGATATTCACGGTACACTCGTGAAATGGTCGTACGGGAAAATCCTCTCTTCATCGCTACCTCGGAGATGCTGTGTCCCATAGCTAGTGCGCCGACTATAACACCACGTTGAACTCATCTAAATCTAGATAACGTGCCATTGTAGTGGCAGTAACCGACCTAACAACTGAGCCAGACACTTGCTGTCTTACAGACGTGTTGCCCACCGGAACGCCGTATTTTGCCTGTTCACATATCTCTGTATTTGAATTCGCATGCCTATACCAGTTTCTCTGGCGCGGCGTGTCAATGTAATAGAGCTCTGTTTTGTTAGCAAAGAGGCAATAAACATATATATACAGGAGGGTGGTTGATGTAGCATTCTCAACACCGACGTTTTTGAGATTCCCGATTCTCGCACAATTTGTCTGCTACTGATTGCGAATTAGCCGCGACAGCAGCTGAAACACCTACTTGGGCATCATCATTTGTTGCAGGTAGTGGTAGACGTTTCACATGTGGCTGAACACTTCCTGTTTCCTTAAACAACATAACTATCCGGCGAACGGTCCGAACACTAGGATGATGTCGTCGAGGATACCGAGCAGCATACATAGCACACGTCCGTTGGGCATTTTGATCACAATAGCCGTACATCAACAGGATATCGACCTTTTCCGCAATTGGTAAACGGTCCATTTTAACATGGGTAATGTATCACAAAGCAAATACTGTCCGCACTGGCGGAATGTTACATGATACCACCATACGTTTGTGACTATTACAGCGCCATCTATCACAAAGCGAAAAAAATGGTCCAACTAAAACATTCATATTTCTTTACGTACTACACGAATAAGTAATAAGAAATGGGGGTTCCTATTTAAGAAAAACGCAGCTGATATCCGTTTGGTCAACCATAGCGCTATCTGGTTTCCCCCTTCAAGCTAGACAAGTTTCGTTCTTTGTAGTTTTTTGTTTGACGTTTGTTTCGTGAGGTATTTGGCCCAGTCACGATCAATGGACCACTGTTGAGAATATATGCTAGACCTAAGAAAAGATTTTCTTTAATAATTTTATAGACGGAAAACTCTTATTAAGAAGGACTTCCGAAAGCAAATTGTGTACATAAGATTAAGGAACAAATAAATCTGGTTTCCGAATAAATGAAAAGAAGAGAATTTTTAAGGTCCTCCTTAACAAACCAGACAGTCCCGTTGAGAAAATACTCGCTACGACCTTGGTACCAAAAATGTAGAAGCTATTGGCAGCGCCTAGTTTATTGAATGGGACAAATACGTCATATGGCGGTTCTAGGTATTTTTTAAATTATTTTCTCGAGAGAAGGAAAAAAGGAAGATTTAGTTTAACGTCTCGACGACGTACAGGTCGCTAGAGACAGAGTACAAGCTCAGATGTTGTCAATGATGGGGAAGAAAATCGGACATGCCCTTTCGAAGGAATCATTCCGGAATTTGCCGGAGCGATTTAGAGAAATCACGCTAATCCCCAAATCTGGATCGCCGGACGCGGGATCGAACTGCCGTCCTTCTGAACTGCACCATCTTGCCCAGTTATTTTTTCTCGGAAAAGTATTAAAGATTTTTGTTTCATCGCTCCATCCTGAGGCATTTCACCAGTATGTACAAAGTGCATTGCACTGACGTGACAAAAGCCACGCTTCACCTCCGAATATCATGTCGGGCTCCTTTTGCATTTTTAGTGTAGCATCTCGACTTACCGTGGACTCAACAAGTCGTTGCAAGTCCTCTCCAGAAATGGTGAGCCTCCACTGTAGCTATTAATAATTGCGAAATTGTCGCCGGTGCAGGATGTTGCGCACGAAATGATCTGTCGATTGCAGGCCGGTGTGGTCGAGCGTTTCTAGACGCTTCAGTCTGGAACCGCGCGACCACTACGGTCGCAGGTTAGGATCCTGCCTCGGGCATGGATGTGACTGTTGTCCTTAGGTTAGTTAGGTTTAAGTAGTTCTAAGTTCTAGGGGACTGATGACCTCAGATGTTAAGTCCGATAGTGCTCACAACCATTTGAACCATTTTGACCTGTCAATTATGTCTCACAAATGTTCGATAGTATTCATGTCGGGCGATTTGGGTGGCCAAATCATTCGCTGCAACTGTCCAGAATGTTTTCAAACCAGTTGCATACAATTGTGGCCAGGTGACATGGGACATTATCATCCACAAAAATTCCATTTTAGTTTGGGAACATAAAGTCCATGAATGGGTGCAAATTGTCTCCAAATAGTCGAAAATAACCATTTGCAGTCAATCATCAGTTCAGTTGGACCAGTGGGCACAGTCCATTCCGTGCAACCACAGCCCACACCACTATGGAGCCACCATCACTTGCACAGTGCCTTGTTGACAACTTGAGTCCATGGTTTCGTGGGGTCTGTTACACACTCTAACCCTACCATCAGATCTTACCAACTGAAATCGAACTCATCGGGCTACGTCAAAGTTTTCCAGTAGTCTAGGATCCAAACGATATCGTCTCGAGACCAGGAGAGTCGCTGCAAGCGATTTCGCGCTGTTAGCAAAGACGCTCGCACCGGTCATCTGTTGCCATAGCCCGTTAACGCCAAATTTCGTTGCATTGTCCTAACGGATACATTTTTCATACGTTCGACATTGGTTTCTGCGCTCATTTGATACAGTGTTGCTTCTGTGTTAGAATTGACAAACCTACGCAGAGGCCTCTGCTCTAGATCTACATCTACATCAATACTCCGCAAGCCACCTGACGGCGTATGACGGAGGGTACTTTGAGTACCTCTATCGGTTCGCCCTTCTATTCCAGTCTTGTATTGTTCGTGGAAAGAAAGATTGTCGGTATGCCTCTGTGTGGGCTCTAATCTCTCTGACTTTATTCTCATGGTCTCTTCGCGAGATATACACAGCAGGGAGCAATATACTGCTTGACTCCTCAGTGAAGGTATGTTCTTGAAACTTCAACAAAAGCCCGCACCGAGCTACTGAGCGTCGCTCTTGCAGAGTCTTCCATTGGAGTTTATATATCATCTCCGTAGCGCTTTCGCGATTACTAAATGAACCTGTAACGAAGCGCGCTCCTCTTCGTTGGATCTTCTCTATCTCTTCTATCAACTCTATCTGGTACGGATCCCACACTGCTGAGCAGTATTAAAGCAGTAGGTGAACAAGTGTACTGTAATCTACTTCGTTTGTTTACGGATTGTATTTCCTTAGGATTCTTCCAATGAATCTGTCAGGCATCTGCTTAACCGACGATCAACTTTATATTATCATTCCATTTTAAATCACTCCTAATATCTACTCCCAGATAATTTACAAACTCAACTGGTTGCAGTTGCTGACCTGCTATATTGTAGCTAAATTATAAAGGATCTTTCTATGTATTGGCAGCACATTACACTTGTCTACATTGAGATTCAGTTGCCATTCCCTGCGCCATGCGTCAATTCGTTGCAGATCCTCCTGCATTTCAGTACAATTTTCCCTTGTTACAACCTCTCGATATACCACAGTATCATACGCAAAAAGCCTCAGTGATCTTCCGATATTATCCACAAGGTCATTTACGTATATTGTGAATAGCAACAGTCCTACGACACTCCCCTGCGGCCCACCTGAAATCACTCTTACTTTGGGAGACTTCTCTCCATTGAGAATGACATGCTATGCTCTGTTATCTAGGAACTCGTCAGTCCAATCACACAATTGGTCTGATAGTCCATATGCTCTTACTTTGTTCATTAAACGACTGTGGGGAACTGTATCGAACGCCTTGCGGAATTAAAGAAACACGGCATCTACCTGAGAATCCGTGTCTATGAGCCTCTGAGTCTCGTGGACGAACAGCGAGAGCTGGGTTTCACACGATCGTCTTTCTCAAAACCCATGTTGATTCCTACAGAGTAGATTTCTAGTCTACAGAAAAGTCATTATACTCGAACATAATACGTGTTCCAAAGTTCTACAACTGATCGACGTTAGAGATCCTTAGGTGAAGGCTATCGAGCACTTTGCTGCCCGTGGTGAGATATAATGCCTGAACTTTGATATTCTCGGTACACTCTTGACACTGTTGATTTCGAAATATTGAATTCCCTAACTATTTCTGAAATGGAGTGTCCCATGCGTCTAGCTCAAACTACAGTACCTCGTTCAAAGTCTGTTAATTCCATTCGTGCTGCCCTAATCATGTCTGAAACCTTTTCACATCTCATCTGAGAGCAAATGGCAGTCCTACGACCGCACTGCCCTTTCATAACTTTCTAGGCGGTACTACCGCCATCTCTACATATGCACATCGCTATGCCATGAATTTTGTCACCTCAGTGTCTATCGGGCTATACGTGGCGGTTTGTGGCAGCTAGGTTTTTTCCGAGATGACTGTGAGACGTCCAACAGAAACGTGGAGATGACAGCAGCGGGAGAGAGCGCTGTAGTGGCAGCGTCGGCGTCGGCCGTGAGTGAGCCGCCATTACGGAAGCAGGTAATCAGGGGCTGCGCTTCGCTCGCGTGCACTTGCCGTGCCCTGCTCTGCCGTGCTCTGTGGGACGCTCCCGAATGCCGGCCGTTGTGTAACGAGCCGCTTTGTGCTCACAAACGCTACCAGACAGCCTGGGGGCCGCTTTTCAGCGCCAGCTCTTCAAACGCGTTCGCCGTCGCTTCCTCTTTAAAAACCGCCCCTACCACTGCTCGTCGTTTAAATGGACACTTCAGTTGCTGCGCATTGCTGTAAATTCACGGTAGTCCTTTTATATGGTTTTGCTTTATCAATAATAACTAGGGTTGCTCTCTACCGCAACTACGTTCGGTAGTTTTGGTACAGACGCAGTAAATGGTAGAATCACCGGTGGTGTTGGGAGTATAAGCAGGGACAGAAACATAAATGAAATTTCGAGAGAAGAGAGTCAACGATTTGTGATAGTTTTTCGTTTCTTTCTTTCTTTTGCACTTAATCAGAGCCGCATATCTTTCGTTGTAAGACCATTCAGTGTTTTATATCATTACAAACCATAAATTTTGCGTGTAATAAAAATTAGTTGCTTGCGTAACTTCTGTGCTTTTATGCAACCGAAGCAATTACTTCTGATGCAAGCACAGTTAACATGCTCAAACATAAAAATCTATATAAAGAAAAATCAATTGCCGCGTGTATGATACATCATCGCCTGAGAATGGCCTGAGCGATGTGGTTGATTTCTTTTTTGTGTTCATTATTGTCAGAACAGGGTCGTACAAAAGAAAATTTTTGGAAAATCCAATGAAAAAGTCGGAAATTAACATCAACTGCCGCGTGTATCAAATATCATTAGTTAAGAATGGCTCGACAGATTTGATTGATTTTTATCCTTGTTGTTTTCGTAATTGTCAGGACATAGTTTTTGCGAAACTAAATTTTTGAAAAACCAATCGGAAATGTCGGAAATTAAAATCAATTGTGAAAGATCATCACTCCATAACGACTCCACCGATTTGGTAGTTTTTTTCCTTTAGTTGTGTTCCTAATTGGGGATGGTAATAGCAGTTTTGGTATGAAAAAGAAAATTTAAAAAAAAGTGTTTGCGCTCAAATTCAAATGGCTCTAAGCACTATGGGACTTAACATCTGAGGTCATCAGTCCCCTTAGGACTACTTAAACCTAGGTAACCTAAGGACATCACACACGTCTATGCCCGAGGAAAGATTCAAACCTGCGACCGTAGCGCGGTAGCACGGTTCCGGACTGAAGCGCCTAGAACCGCTCGGCCACAGCGGCCGGCTTTTGCGCCCAGTTTGACAGTTTTACATCTACATCTACATCCATACTCCGCAAGCCACCTGACGGTGTGTGCTGTCACATGCTTGCATAACAAAAAAAAAAAAAAAAAAAAAAAAAAAAAAAAAAAAAAAAAAAACCGTTTGACGTATATACTAAGGTGTTTAAAAATTACGCTGAGAAACTTCGAGGCTATGTAAAAGGTACAAATTTTTAACATAATGCAGCGCTTCAACAACCGTGAATTGTTCAGAAAATAAGAAATTCAGCCTTCAGTTACAGGATAAAATTTTATTAGTTTACCTAGGTTTCTATGTATAAGATATCTTGGGGAACAAAATGAGGATTGGAACCTATTTTCTGAAACGTCATCCAACGACTCTACAGAGCGTCGAAGTAATTGGCACCAGCACCTGTGTATATCTTCTACAGTAAGCGTTTTGCTTTCCACATTTTGGGAGGAGGTTGTATGGACTAAAAGAAGAAAAAAGTATCCGGTAAACATTGGCTCTAAAATGCATAACTTAAGAGGACTTGTTCAATATAGGAGATGTGTCTAACAGTAGTAGAGACGAACAAGTGCTCAAATTTCTTAAGGTATGCATTTTAAATTACATGTTTTTTTTTTTTTTTTTTTTTTTTGGTCCACACTACCACCGCCGAAAGTTGCGTACCCTATAATCTTACCAATAACGGTACCGGTACATGTATTCCACTGTCAGAGGTTTTTCGCTTGTAACTTCCGACTCGTTCGTTTCCAGACCAGGGTCCCTTACCTCAAATTGATATATTTATCCTTCTCCATTATATCTGAAAGTCTGTAACATCATAACATCATCACGGAATCACACGTTATATCCACACACAGGCAACTTTGACATCCAGTAGTGTCGTTGGATAACATTTCCGGACACGGGTTGCTTTCCTCATTTTGTTTCTGAATACACAAAATATCATCTCGAAGTTTGCCGATGTAATAATGAAACACCCTGTACAATATATAAACACATATGTAATATACCGAAAATCTCGAGAAGTTCTTGACCACTTATTACACATTTTTACACTGCACTGTAATGATCGTTCCGATGGAAACGGGCTATATATTTTCGTAATATATATAATATTTACATATATGTGTAACATAAAATGGGGACATGTACTTGCCACAAATCTCGAAAAGGTCTTTACAATTTACTTCAAATTTTTACACGATACAATAACTATCATTCGGATGGTTATAAGCAGACAGGTTATAAGTTTTCGTAACATATGTAATACATACACATGAATGTAATATACAAAGTGGGAAGCGATGTTACCACAAATCTCAAAAAGTTTTTGATCCATTTACTTCCAGTTTATAAACGATACTCTAATGAACATTCTGACGGACATAGGCTATGTATTGTTATAATATATTAAATAAAAAAATATAAATGTAACATACAAAGGGGAAACGTTGCTACTCAAAATCTCTAAAAGATCTTGACGGATTTAATTCAAATTTTTAAACAATGCTCCAATGAACGTTCAGACGGAAATGGACATAGAGAAGGGATGTTAGAAGATGGGCAGAGAGAGAGGAGGTGGGGGCAAATAATTTAGGCTGTATGTGCAGTTCCCATACATCGTATTTAGCAGTTGCTAACCGTTGTCAGCTTCGCTAGTATCTATGTGATTATTGTTGTTTTTTTGTACTGAATACAACGTTCTTCGCCATAATCGAAGGTAAGAGTTTTTGTTATTACTGATAACTAGCGAAAGTTCTTTACGATAACGGAAATATGTTTTACGTAAGCTCGATGAAATATTGAACCAAAGTTTGATACGTTTTTCTTTTACGTGTATCTTTTTAACCTCTTTTTCGGTAGTAGCGTTTCCGCGGGCTATGTGATGAACCTGTATTTTTATTTTAAACTTTTACTACATCATCTCTCTGTTTCACGCTATAAACAATTTTGGAATAAAAACAGAATTAAGCAAGGATAATTTCGACTTTACTATGAATTTTGTTTATTTTTGTGTAATAGACAGGAGGATAACTATGTTAAAAAAAGTTCCCTAAATTATGCAGTCATTTATATCTCTTCTCTCGGTTTCTAAACGGTTCACCCCTTTCCGTTTCTAGGGGAACCTAGTGAGCGAATAATCACGTACGCAAGTGAAGCGATTGAAATGAGGTAACGCCCGATAGGTATGTAAAACATCTACCAAGCAGGTAACGCTGTTAGGGACTAAACTGCCCAAAGCTATTAGGAAATCTACCGTAGTCTAGGCTCAGTTATGTTAACCAACGGTAGTTTTACAGCTCTAGTCACAACACTTCAGAGAAGAAAAAAGTGTGTGGAGGGTTATACAAACACAGTATGTCCACAGAGTTAGCGTTAAAAACCATCAAATAGAAATTTAGAAAAAGAAAGTAAATTGAGGAGCAAATAAAAATTGTTAAAGCTTGGTGGTGACATCGTAATTCTGCCAGAGACTGCAAAACGCCTCAGAAGATTAGTTGAACCGAAAGGATAATGTCTTGAAAAGATATAGACAAAAAAGAACACGGATACTGGAATGCAGTAGAATTAAATGAAGTAATATTGTGCAAATTAGGTAAGGAAATAGAACACTAAAAATAGTAAATGAATTTTGTTAACGTCGAATGTAAATTTAAGCTACCATGTCTTTTCTGAAGGTGCTTCACGAGGAAGAAGCACCATGTGGATACGAAACGTGAACGATTAACAATTCAAACCAGTAGAGAGTATAAACTTTTGAAAAATATTCTTGGAGAACAATACTGGAAACTGAAGGGGTAGATCGGATAACTAAAGAAAAAGTACTGAACTGAGTCGGTGAGAAGAGAGCCCCTATTCCTTTCTGTTATGTCTCTCATGAACTGTTTTTCTTATCAGGCTCCAACAGGGGAATTGGCATTTTTTGATCTTTGATGTTGCTGTTACATCAGTATTTAACGTATTTTCTATAGCGGGTGATCAAAGAGCTTCCATCTGAGGGCGTTGCTGCACCGTATTTACAACCTAGCGCGACTTCGATGTGTTTATACACTGAAGCGCCAAAGAAACTGGTATAGGCATGTGTATTTATATACAGCCGGCCGGAGTGGCCGAGCGATTCTAGGCGCTTCAGTCTGGACACGCGTAACTTCTACGGTCGAAGGTTCGAATCCTGCCTCGGGCATGGATGTGTGTGCTGTCCTTAGGTTAGTTAGGTTTAAGTAGTTCTATGTTCTAGGGGACTGATGACCTCAGAAGTTAAGCCCCATAGTGCTCAGAGCCATTTGTATTGAAATACAGAGACATGTAAACAGGCAGAATACGGCGCTGCGGTCTGCAACGCCTGTATAACACACCAAGTGTCTGACGCAGTTGTTAGATCAGTTACTGCTGCGACAATGACAGGTTATCAAGAGTTAAGGGATTTCGAACATAGTGTTATAATCGGCATACAAGCGATGGAACACGGCATCTTCAAGGTAGCTATGGAGTAAGGATTTTCCCCGCATGGCCATTTCACAAGTGTACCATGAATATTAGGAATCCGGTGAAATGAAATAAAATGATCGTATGATATTGTTGACCGAGAGGCCACATTCGGGTTCGCCCGCTAAATGCAAGTCTTATTTCAACCGACGCCACATTGGGTGACTTGAGTGCTGATGATCAGGATGAAATGACGACGAGGACAACACAACACTCAGTCCACGAGCGGAGAATATATCCAACCCGGCCGGGAATCGAACCTGGGCCCGCTGCATAGGAGGCAAGCAAGTTACCATTCAGCTAAGCAGGAGGACAGGAATCCAGTAAAACATCAGGTCTCCGAAATCGCTGCCGCCGGGGAAAGATCCTGTAAGAACGGGACCTACGATGATTGAAGAGAATCGTTCAACGTGACAAAAGTGCAACCCTTCAGCAAATTGGTGCAGCGTCATCAACAAGTGTCGGCGTGCGAACCGTTTAACGAAGTGTAATCGATATGGGCTTTCAGAGCCGAAAGTCCACTCATGTGCCCTTGATGGCTGCATAACACAAAGCTTTACGACCCGCCTAGGCACGTCAACACCGACATTGGACTGTTTATGGCTGGAAACACATTGCTTGGTGGGACAAGTCTCGTTTCAAATTGTATCGAGTGAATGGATGTGTACGGGTATGGAGACAAAATCATGAATCCAAGTATCCTGCATGTCAGTAGGGGACTGTTCAGGCTGGTGGAGGCTCCGTAATGACCTGCTGCATATGCAGTTGGAGTGCTATGGAACCCCTGATACTACTAGATAGTACTCTGAAGGTGACACGTACATAAGCATCCTGTCTGATCATCTGCATCCGTTCACGTTCATCGTGCATTCCGATGGACTTGGACAATTCCAGAAGAACAACTCGACACCCCACATGTCCAGAATACCTACAGAGTGGCTCCAGGAACACTCTTCTGAGTTTAAACACTTCCGCTAGCCACCAAACTCCTCAGACATTAACATTATTGAGCATATCTGGGTATCTTGCAACGTGCTGTTCAGAAGAGAACTCCACCCGTCGTATTCTTATGGATTTATGGACAGCCCTGCAGGATTCATGGTGTCAATGCCCTCCAGCACTACTTCAGACATTAGTCGAATCCACGCCACGTCGTGCTGCGGTCCTACACGATATTAGGCCGGTGTACCAGTTTCCCTGGCTCTTCAGTGTATAAGGACCGACGTAGGCAAGGCAATATTCTGGCATTCGTGTCTTTCCAACGCGAATGTGGTAAATGCGGAAATATGAATTTTGGCGACATGCATGCAAATAGGATCAACGTGCTGTAATTTTTTCTTCGCTGTCGAAGGTCAATCATCGGTGGACATCCATCGGAGAATGAGGAACGTGTATGTGGCAGTACGTCTATCGGAAACCATTGTGGCTACAGGTTCCGTGCTGATCGCGATTCCACACAGGATGCCGGTCGATCTAGAAGGCCAGCCTCAAGTGAGAGACAGTCGAGCATTCACCCTACTGTTTTCATCTCTCAGCATGCTGTTATGACGCCTTCGGTCTCTTAAAAGAGGCCTTGAAGGGTCGACGATTGCTTTTAGACGAGGATGTGCAGCAGGCTGTTAGAGACTTCTTCATCTAGAAGGACATACTGTTTTACCAACCAGGCATATTCAACTTGGTGTGTCGGTGGATAATTGCCTCAATACCCAAGGCGATTTTACCTGATTGGCACACCGATTCTGGACTATACGGACTTACAGCGGAAACGCTCTTTTCACTCTTTATATACTGGGTGATTAAAAAGTCAGTATAAATTTGAAAACTCAATAAAATGGTTCAAATGGCTCTGAGCACTATGGGACTTAACATCTTAGGTCATCAGTCCCCTAGAACTTAGAACTACTTAAACCTAACTAACCCTAGGACATCACACACATCCATGCCCGAGGCAGGATTCGAACCTGCGACCGTAGCAGTCCCACGGTTCCGGACTGCAGCGTCTAGAACCGCACGGCCACCACGGTCGGCTGAAAACTTAATAAACCACGGAATAATGCAGATAGAGAGGTAAAAATTGACACACATGCTTGGAATGACATGAGGTTTTATTAGCACCAATAAAAGCACCCTATATTTCTAGAGGCGTGAAAGATCTCTTACGCGCGTCGTTTGGTGACGATCGTGTGCTCAGCCGCCACTTTCGTCACTTTCGTCATGGTTGGCCTCCCAGGTCCCCAGACCTCTGTCCTTGCGATTATTAGCTTTGGGGTTACCTGAAGTCGCAAGTGTATCGTGATCGACCGACATCTCTAGGGATGCTGAAAGACAACATCCGACGCCAATGCCTCACCATAACTCCAGACATCCTTTGCAGTGGTGTTCACAACATTATTCCTCGACTACAGCTATTGTTAAGGAATGATGGTGGACATATTGAGCATTTCCTGTAAAGAACATCATCTTTGCTTTGTCTTACTTTGTTATGCTAATTATTGCTATTCTGATCAGATGAAGCGCCATCTGTCGGACATTTTTTTAACGTGTGTATTTTTTTGGTTCTAATAAAAACCCATGTCATTCCAAGCATGTGTGTCAATTTGTACCTCTCTATCTACATTATTCCGTGATTTACTCAGTTTTCAAATTTATACTGGCTTTTTGATCACCCGGTATAAGCTTCTGTCAATCGAATTGCCAAAATTTTTATTTTGTAGAAGACCACGTAATATTTAATTGTGTTAGACATACACAGACACTCGATTACCGAAAATAAGCCAAATCTTCCAGGAAAAGAGCACTTGGTGCGATAGCTAAGCATTAAAAATAGAACTTTTATAAAAAAGTTCATGATAAAACGTTACTGAAAGAATATATAGGCTGTTAGGAAACGTGAAGTTTACAGGGAGACCAAGACTTCATTTCAGCTTAAGTGGGTGTAGGTTGCAGTAGCTAGGGCAGAGGTGAAGACACATGCTCAGTATTGACTAGCATGGAGAGCTGAGCGAAACCGTAACAACGATACAAAATTGCTGCATGTTGATGGTACTTAAATAATACCGAAGAAATATTAAAGGTAACAATGAATGCTACAAGTTTCTAACAGTATAACCTTTACGGATAATGTGTGAGTGCAGCTGTGTAAAACCGTACTATATATCCATGTTCCTTCGATATCATAGAACTGGGAGAGGACGTAGATGGAGATGAGACGGGAGATAGGACAATGCAAGAAGAATTTGATTTAGTGGTGAAGGACCTGAGTCGAAAAACATGGCCCTGTGAGTAGGCGATATTTTGTCAGAGCTACTGGTAGCCTTGGAACGGTCGGCGACGACAAAACTCTTTCATATGGTGTGCAAGATGTATGAGACAAGTAAAATACCCTCATATTTCAAGAAGACTATAACCATTCAATTGCAAAGAAAGCAGGTGCTTACAAGTGTGAGTATTACGCAATTATAAGTTTCTGATTGCAAAATACTAACACGAATTCTTTGCCGAAGAATGGAAAAATTGGTAGAAGCCATCCTTAGGACTTATGCTTCGCATGTCACGCCATCCTATCGCCGTCTATCACATTATAAGCCGCAGAATATTTATTGAGAAAACGATAAGTATGTCAAAAGAACTACTAATTGCTTTCATTGATTTCGATAATGTAAACTGGAATGACCTCTATCAAGCCCTCAAAAACCTTAAAGTAGACACAGATAGCCAGTACCAGTTCACCAGTTTAACAACAGAATCTAAAAAAAAAAAAAAAAAAAAAAATACAGACAAATAAAGTAATGCAAAGATAAGGAAAAGAGTAAGGCGATAACACGGGCTGTCACAGCTGCCATTCAGTTTCGACACAGAGAAAGAAGTTATAGAGTTCTCCGACACAAACACTTCACGTAATGAAAAATAAATGGAGTTAATGAGATTTGCGGCATTCCCGCTACAGATGGGACTGAAGCAGAAGTAGAAAACTCACTGAAGTGCTGTGTCAGTTGCTTCGAGTGGCATGGAAGACAGAAATAAACAAATACGAAATAAATATTCTGAAGTATTCTGAAGAAGGAGTTAAAGAAGCGCAAGTTGGAGATAAAAAAAACTCACCCAGGTAAAGGACTACAGATACTACACTCCTGGAAATTGAAATAAGAACACCGTGAATTCATTGTCCCAGAAAGGGGAAACTTTATTGACACATTCCTGGGGTCAGATACATCACATGATCACACTGACAGGACCACAGGCACATAGACACAGGCAACAGAGCATGCACAATGTCGGCACTAGTACAGTGTATATCCACCTTTCGCAGCAATGCAGGCTGCTATTCTCCCATGGAGACGATCGTAGAGATGCTGGATGTAGTCATGTGGAACGGCTTGCCATGCCATTTCCACCTGGCGCCTCAGTTGGACCAGTGTTCGTGCTGGACGTGCAGACCGCGTGAGACGACGCTTCATCCAGTCTCAAACAAGCTCAATGGGGGACAGATCCGGAGCAAGTATGGTGGGTCTGACACACCGGTGTCAATGTGTTCTTTTTTCCATTTCCAGGAGTGTATATCCATCGTCTCTGCTGACGAAAGATTTGCCAAAGCCATAGAAGCATTTAACAAGCAGAGACCTCTGTTAACATCCAACTCGACATTCTACTGGAATAAAGAGACGTTTATTAAAGTTTTGTATAGAGTATAGAACGCTACTACTCACAGACGTGGAACTAGAGGAAAATGAAACAGCTAATTGGAAACTTCTGAAATACCACGCTAGCGGCGTGCGCTACGAATGTCATCGACTGTCCGGATAACAAATAAAGAGGTTTTGGAAAATATGAAGGAAAATAAGTGTTGCGGAAATATATAACAGTAACGTAATGGAGGATTCCGTGAAATCAGGCGAAGCAACTCGGCTAGCACTCCTAACCTGGCGCAGATACTATTGTTCTAGGCTCACTGTGCGTTTAAAACTGAAAAGAGACGTGATGCGATCGACGGGAATACCAGAGACACGTCTGCGCGAGGCTTCATCGGATTCTCGCAGTGGTTTCCATCGTGACCAATCGTTCCTTACCTTACGAATAGCCCTCTGGGTGGAATCAACGAATGTTCTTAGTCTCTGAGACTATAAAGGTAAAATTGCATTACAGGTCACATCCTGAGGAATCAAGGAATAGTTAGTTTGATAACGTAGGGAAATATTGGGGATCAAAACTATAGGCAAACACCAGGGCTTGAGTACAGCGCAGTCGGCCATTCAGGTATGCCTCAGTGTGGGCTCCAGGTGTCCTCACTGTGCAGTACACAACCCTCTTCCGAGGGAATACATTGATTGTAGAGGCAAGCTTTAAACTATGGCTATGGAAACGGTGTCCAACAATGAAATTGTAGTAAACAAAACGGCCCACAATTTTGTTGCTGCCTCTGGGTATCCTTCAATCTTGTAGTTGTATTCAAAGCATATGAAATCTGTGTGAGAGTAGGCTTCCGCAGCTGCTGATAATTCCAATAAAATATTTCCTGGTATGTGACCAGGTGATCATCTATACTACTATATAAAGAGAAGTCATAGTTTAAAGTTGGTAGCAATAACCTCAAAAAGTTCCTGACCGTTTTTTTTCAGATTTTTGCACGATACTATAATAATCATTCAGGCTGAAATAGCTATATCTTTTTAATAAATACCATATGTAAATATATATACATATACCATATAAAGGGAAGAGGTTTTTACCAAAAATCTCGAAAATTTTTTGTCTATTTACGTTACGATACTCAAATAAACTTTCGGACAGATACAGGCTACAAATCCTTAAATATATACGGTATACTTTTATACAGAGTGTACATAAAGTCCGGGAACACTTTCAATTATTTATTGCACAGGAGCCAAACATTGTACAGATATCACACATGTGTCATTTTGAAGAGAAACTCTGAAAGATTTTTTTTCCATGTATACCGCCATAGTGTAGTTTGGTAATTTGCCGGTAGTCAGCGCTAGTCGCAAACATGGCGAGTTCAGGTGCGGAGCGAGTTTTCTGTGTGTTGGAGTTCGACAAAAACAAGAGTGCAACAGCTGTTCAACGGATGTTTAGAATCAAGTATGGTCAGAAGCCACCACCAAGGAAGGCCATTTACCACTGGCACAACAAATTCGTCACGACGGGTTTCTTGTGCCCGGCAAAGAGACGCGGACGTCCCAGTGTGAGTGAAGTGAATGTGGACCGCGTACCAGAGACATTCATACACTCCGTGTTACTTTTTTCTGTGGGACACATTAAAGATCTGGTGTATGTACCGGCTGATCACTAGATGTAGCAGAGCTTCGGGAGAGAGTACGGAAAGCGACTGTCACATTCGACGATGCCATGCTGGGACGGGTATGGCAAGAATTCGATTAGAGTAATGACGTCTGCCGGTGCACTCACGGTTCGCAAATCGAATGTTTGAAAAAAAAAAAAACTTTTAGAGTTTCTCTTCAAAATGCAATATGTATGACATCTGTACAATGTTTAGTTCTTGTGCAATAAATAATTAAAAGTCTTCCCACACTTTGTGTATATATACAAAACTTATACTTGTAAATGAACAGAAGTTGTAGTTTAAGGCTGTTACCAAAAATCTCAAGAAGTTCTAGACCTTCTTACTTCCAATTTTTACACGATATTCTAAGAAATCTGCTGACATAGGCTACACATTAGAATATATATGGTATATAGGTATATATGTACTACATAAATGGCAAAGGTTTGTGACCAATTTAGTTAAAATTTTTACAGGTACCTTAAATATTCAAACGGATATATACCACAGATTTTCAACATATGTGCTATATAAATAATAATGTACTATACAACTGGACAACGTTGATGGTAAAAACCTCGAAAATTTGACCGGTTTACTTCAGATTCTTACACGATATTACAATGAACATTCAGAAGGACGTAGGCTACACATTTTAGTATATAAATATGTATGTAATACAGAAAGAGGAAACACTGTTATCAAAAATCTCGAAAAGTTCTTGAGTGATTTACTTCAGTTTCTTACAAGATACTCTATTGAACTTTCGGACAGACAGATTATATATTTTTAAAATATATAATAGTACATTTAATTTATAAAGGGGAAACGTTACCAAAAACCTCGAAAGCTCTTGACCGATTTACTTCAGATTTTTACACAGTATTCTAATGAACAATTAGGTAAATATAGGACACATATTTTTTTAATATTTACAACGTATAAACATAACTGCGACTAATATATATATATATATATATATATATATATATATATATATATATATATATATATATATATATATATATATATATACTGTATGTATGCGACAAACAAATGGGAAAAGCTGTTACCAAAAGTCTCGTAAAGTTCTTTAACAGTTACTTCAAATTTTAACAGGATACTCTAATGAACATTTGGATGAAATAACGTATATATTTTCTAATATTTGAATGTATATGTAACACATAGAGGAAACTTTGCTACCAAAATTTTCGCAAAATTCTTGATCAATTTACTTTAAACATTTACACGATACTCTAATAGATGTCTGGATGGGCATGAACTACATATTTTTTAAACAATTAGATACAGGTTTTCTTTTAAAGCCTACTGTGAGAAAGAAAATCCAGTGCTGTGCTTTGCTGCGCTGTGCTCTAACGGTCAGACAAATAGTTTCTCACATGCATATTCTTTCTCATTATACGTATTTTAAATTGCGCCATTTTGTTTTCTTCCTTGCATTCGCTTTACACAGAAAACAGAACATTTATTGACATGGCTTATCGGCTTCTGATCAGAATAGTACTGCAGAATACAAGTTTGCAATAACAGTAGACAAGGCTCAATGTCAGACGGAGGAGGGAAGAGGAAATGGACAGAGAGGGGGAGGAAATATATACAGAGAGGGTGAAGGAGGAGATGGACAACGACAGGTGAGAGAGGAGACGGAGAGAGACGGAGGCAGGAAGAGGTAGACAGAGAGACACCAGAATAGGCGCTGTAGAGAGAGAGAGGGAAGAGAAGGCAATTGGGATGTATATCCGAATTCCGCACATATTTAGCAATTTCGAGGCATTAGGTTCCGCTAGTTTGGTTATAAACGTCAACAGTTCATTTTGCATGGCGACATGGTCGCAAACCAGAGAAGGTTTTACTGAGGCATCTGAAACACCTCGCTAAGTGACTTGCATCGTGACTTACTGTGGAGTACACGTAACCCTGGTTAGTTAGGATTGCGGCTGTACTTCAGTAAATTCTGTAAATAGCTTCAAATTTCCTGGATTGGTACCTTTTCCTCATTCAGAAGAAACAAAGACACAGAGATGTTTGATCTGACGCTGGGTGCGGCTACGTACAGAGTTTCTGACATCTTTTGGATCAAATTGAAACAGGTGATAGCGGGTCCACAGTCGATTATACTGAGATAGGGAACCAAAAGTCGGAAATGCGAATTTATTATTTTATAGACATACACAACATGCAGCACATAATGACAACATAATTCCTAGTAACTGTTCAAAGAGATAACAGCCAGTCAATGTATTGCAACAGAGCATACAGTTCTGCCAGGCTCTCGCCAAGATCCCAGGTGACTGTTGTATATGGGAACAAGCAGTGAGTGACAAATAGCGCACATCCCTGACCACCAAACATACCGTACACAACTCAGCACATGGCACACATGTCATGTGACGACCGTATGCGACACACTGGTGGATTAAACTGTCCTCCCCCCCTTTATCACACACACACACACACACACACACACACACACACACACACGCACACGCACACCACTATCCCTGACGTCTGTTGTCCATTACAAGAGACGCCTTGTGATGTGTCCATGGTGAGATGTGTTGTTGTGTACATATATGAAGTATAGACAAAGGTGAAGTGTTATTCGTCATGAGAGTTGGAGTCTTGCATTTAATATATGTTGTGGCAGCATATAGTACCTCTAAGGATCACGAGTGTACAGAGAACACTTTCCCAACAGGCATCATCCTAATTGGAAGAAGTTTGTCTCTATGGATATCAGCTTACGACAGATGGGGTTGTTCACGCCATAGACAACCGGCCAAGGTTCCCACCAAAGACATAGCCAAATACCAGACTTGGAGAAGATGGTGTTGGGTCATTTGGCCGACCACCTAACAACAAGCAACCGTCAGCTTACCGTGAAACACACACTTCGAAGGATACTGTGTGGAGAGTACTGGTGGAACAGGTATTCCATCCCTATCATAAGGAACGTATGCAAGCATTGGTACCAACGGATTCTGAGCCCCGCATTCACTTCTCCCCATGTATTATCCACTGCAGTACTCCAGTGTCGAACTTTGTACAGTTTTTATTGTTCATGGTTGAGGCCTAGGCCTCATTCGCCCATGATGGTGTTTCCAACAGCCTCAACAACCATGTCTGAGCTAAGGATAGTTCTCAAGTCACCCACGTCGGTGGGCACCAGCAACAGTTATCTGTCAGTGTATGGACGCACATTGTCCAAGAACATTTAGCAGAACCTCATATGCTGCCTTCCCGTTTGACTGGTCTACATTACCTGATGTTCCAGCGAGACATGATGCCACAGTTCTCGGAGACTGTACCGCTTGCTGTGATCGAAAGAATGTGGTTTGAGAACGATGGTGATCCGGCCCACTTCGATGTTAATGTCTGTAAGCACATGAATAACCTCATTTTTGGTTTGAAAGGGGAGGTCCTATTCCATGGCTAACATGATCGCCAGATTTAAAACCTCTGGACTTTTTCCCCTGGGACTATGTCAAGATGTTAATGTGCGAACCCTCTGTAGAAATGAAGACTGTACACTAGGGTCCATACTATCTGCCTCTTGGTACAACAGACGCCGGGGGACCTTGGAGAACTTCTTGCGCTGTTGCCATGCATGCATTGAGACTGGCGGTCGCCACTTCGAACAATTACCACGAGCTACGTTGTTGTTATGTGGTGTATGTTATATACGCGCTCGAGAACACTGTGAAAGTGAACATTAATAAAAATGTTTGTATTTCAGGCTCAAAAACAGACACGAATGCTCAAAAATACTCTTAAGTGCTCCTAAATTCACTTAAGTATTCAAAAATACAATAATCTGAAACAAAGTGCTCTCACTTATTCATTGCTTCATAGAACACCGAGAATACTCGTGAACGTTCTAGAACATCTTAAACTATTCATAACATTCGGTGACTTGTACATCGATGATTATAAAATAATGATAAAGACAGCGCACAAATCTAGACACGAACTGAAAAAAAAAAAAAACGACCGAGGCGGGAATTCTATCGGGGAATCCAAGATCCAGAAACAGCAACGCAAACCCCATGACACGAGCTGTTCATGCAAATTTGAACGGAGCATAGAATTTATAAGAAAGACATGACGCTGAGCGACTAAACTGTGATGGGTTTGTGAGTGATATTAGTATAGACATATGGATTGAACACGTAGAGGGTTGCATAAACATTGTATTCATTACGCTGAATGTAGAACTAACAGCAAAAGCATTTTCTCAAAATACGATGACGTTCAAAAGTCAAAAAATAAATAGCTTTTTTAGAGTAATTATTGTTCCACATTTCGCGTTATATTCTTCAAATCAATAAATACGTTGTACTACACACTTTCTAAAGTAGCCTATGTTATTCCTCAACGTTCAACATACGTCAATACCAAATTTTATCAAAATCGTTTCAGCGGTTTAGTCGTGAAAGAGTTACTTTCGCATTTATAATATTAGTATGGATCGGTATGGATTGACTAGCGCGGGGTAGGAGGATTTCATAACTGGAGTAATTAGAAGGAGACTGAAATTTCCAGTAGTTCTGTCATAACTATGGGTAATCTCCCCTGCAAAGCAACCCCCCCCCCCTTCTAAAGTAAAGGAAAGTCTATAATTTCTCCACCTCTACTGCTTCGTATCTTCAGAACTAAGGTTTCACATCGTCAACTCAACATGTTTTTTCAAGGTCAGAGAGAAAGCGGGAGAAAGAGAGAGGGGAAGTGAGAGAGAGAGATAGAGATAAAGAGGGACACAGAGAGACCGAGAGAGAGAAGAATATTTGAAGATGGTATCTGTTCTTTCGGACATGTCCGAAAGAACAGATACCATCTTCATATAGTTACGGCTAACCGGCCATTGACCTCCTTCTTCTGTGCTGGATGCACACGCATTGACCGAACTCTTACGCGACTCGGTAAGATTGTCCGCCGGGAGTAATGAGTGTAACGGGCAGGGGCACCACGAATGTAGTGTGTGGACATTAAGTTGAAAATGTGGGTCTCACGGGGAGCGTGCAAGGGATAAATCCCTGCAGCCGCACTATTCTCTGTGTCCTCGGTGGCTCAGATCGATAGAGTGTCTGCCATATAAGCAGGAGCTCATGGGTTCGAGTCCCGGTCGGGCCACACATTTTCAACTGTCCCCGTTGATGTATATCAACGCCTGTCGACAGCTTAGGGTCTTGACAATTATAATTTGAGAGAGAAGAATGGGGCTGCTAAGATCTGCCGTTTGTGAAAAGTGCAACACCGAGAAGGAATTAGCCGAATAGTGCCACACTTGGTGGAAGTGGCGACGGGTGTGCAAACAATACGCGATACGTTTTGCAGCGAGATGGGGTACACATAGGCCGAGCAGAGCCCTCTCGTGTCGGTCCGACAGGGTCGGTGTTGCGCCTAGTGTAGTCGGTGCAGAGCTGGAAACGATACACTGAGTGTCAGTATGCCTCATCGACGTCAAGGGGAACCAGATCGGCATGTGAGCGAGTTCGAACGGGGCAAGATGATCAGTCTCCGGGAAACAGGGTTGTCATACCGCGACATTTAGGCTCGCACAGGGCATGCTGCTATGTCAGTGATGCAAGTGTGGAAGCAGTGGATAGGGGAAGGTTGTACGCAGCGACGAGTGGGAACTGGACCACGGAACATGACCACAAAAAAATGTGTGTGAAATCTTATGGGACTTAACTGCTAAGGTCATCAGTCCCTAAGCTTACACACTACTTAACCTAAATTACCCTACGGACAAACACACACACCCATGCCCGAGGGAGGACTCGAGCCTCCGACGGGACCAGCCACAACATTCCGTGACGGCAGCGCCCCAGACCGCTCGGCTAATACCACGCGACCAACATGACCACAGCACGGGATGACCGTCACCTTGTTCGCATGGCAATTACGGACCGTACAGCAACATCCGCAGTGTTGGCTCGTCGCTGGAGCACTACAATAGGTGTGAACTTGTCTGCATCGACGGTTCGTTGCCGTCTGCTACAGGTTGGACTGGCTGCACGCATGCCATTACGTCGGCTTCAATTGTCTAGAAACCACAATCTCCTCCGACTGTAATGGGCACGTGAACAGCGTCCCTGGGTGTTTTCGGACGAGTCCCGCTTCAACGTGTCCTACTGTGATGGCCGCATACGTGTCCGGCGGTATGGTGGTGATCGCAACCTGGAGGGCTGCATTGTGGAGCGGCATAGCGGACAAACACCAGGTGTAACGGGTTGGGGCGCCATTGGTTACAACAAACGATCTCGCCTTGCACGTATTGCGGGCACTTTGAACAGCAACCGCTACCTAACGGAGGTTGCGGAGTCTGAGGTACTCCCCCTCCCTGCTTCAGGCGCCACATTTCAGCAGAACTATGTCCGGTCACTTATTGCGAGGACTGTAAAGGTCTTCTTCGAAGAGCGACGGGTACCATTGCTTCCCTGGCCAGCACGTTCGCCAGACACGTCACCCATCGAACATGTCTGGGATGTGGTTGGTCGGCACCTGGTGCGTCACGGTCGTCCATTAACTGGTGTCACGGATTTGTGGGCTCGGATACAAACTATGTGGATGGAAATCCCTCAGGAACCTATTCAGATCGTTACTGATTCAATGCCACGTCGTGTAGCAGCACTAATTGTAGTGCATGGTGGCCACACGAAATACTAAATAGTAGGGCTCAAAGGGCATGTACAGATCTGAAAAGGTAATCATTTGTTACTTGTCATGTACCTGACCTGCGGTATTAAATTAATTGAATTTATGCGTATCCTTCTTGGTGATGCAATTTTCACATACGGTAGTGTATTTCAGACCCAAAATGTAGGTCAGCTGACCTCAAACTTAGTGTTCACCTTCACACACTGAAGAGCCAAATAAACTGGAACACCTGCCTGATATAGTCTAGGGCCCCCGCGAGTATGCAGAAGTGCCGAAACACGACATGGCATTTGCCAGCCACTGTGGCCAAACGGTTCTGGGTGCTTCAGTCAGGAACCGCACTGCTGCTACGGTCGCAGGTTCGAATCTTACCTCGGGCATGGATGTGTGTGATGTCCTTAGGTTAGTTAGATTTAAGTAGTTCTAAGTCTAGGGGACTGATTTATTTATTTAATCGTATGGCTAGGGCTTTCGTCGGGCAGGCCGTTCGCCAGGTGCCGGTCTTTCAATTTGACGCCACTTCGGCGACCTGCAGTCGATGAGGATGATAGGATGATGATGAGGACAGCACAACACACAGTCCCTGGACGGAGAAAATTCCCCGACCCAGTCGGGAATCGAACCTGGGCCCAGAGGATTGACAATTCATCACGCTGACCATTCAGCTATCAGGGGCGAACAGGGGACTGATAGTGCTTAGAGCCATTTGAACCATTTTTGATGTGGAATTTACTCGACTAATATCTGCAGTAGTGCTAGAGGGAATTGACACCACGAATCCTGCAGGGCTGTCTACAAATCCGTAAGAGTAAATGGAGGTGTAGATCTCTTCTGGACAGCACTTTGGAAGGTATCACGGACATGCTGGTGAGTTTGGTGGCCAGCGGGAGTGTTTAAACTCAGAAGAGGGTTTATGGAGCCATTCTGTAGCAATTATGGACGTGTGGGGTGTCGCATTGTCCTGCTGAAATTGCCCAAGTCCGTCCGAATGCATAATGGATATGAATGGATGCAAGTGATCAGACAGGATGCCTACGTACGTGTCACCACTCAGAGTTATATCTAGACGTATCAAGGATCCCATATCACTCCAACTGCACACACTCCACCAGCTTGAACAGCCCCCTGCTGAAATGCAGTGTCCATGAATTAATGAGGTTGTCTCCATACTCGTACATCTCCATTCACTCGATACAATTTTAAAAGAGACTCGTCCGACCAAGCAACATGTTTCCAGTCATAAACAGTCCACTGTCGGTGTTGACGGGCCTAGACGAGGCGTAAAGCTTTGTGGGTGCAGTCATCAAAGGGTACGAGAGTGGACCTTCGACTTTGAAAGCCCATATCGATGATGTTACGTTGAATGGTTCGCAAGCTGACACTTGCATATGGCCCAGCAATCAAATCTACAACAATTTTCCGAAGAGTTGCACCTCTGCCACGTTGAAGTATTCTCTTCATTCGTCGTTGGTCCCGTTCTTGCAGTATCTTTTTCCGGCTGGAGCGATGTCAGAGATCTGATGTTTTACCGACTGCCTGATATTCACCGTACACTCGTGAAATGGTCGTGAGGGAAAATCTCAACTTCATCGCTACCTCGGAGATCCTTTGTCCCATCGCTCGTGCAAGCCGGCCGGAGGAGCCGAGCGGTTCTCGGCGCTACAATCGGGAACCGCGCGACCGCTACGGTCGCAGGTTCGAATCCTGCCTTGGGCATGGATGTGTGTGATGTCCTTAGGTTAGTTAGGCTGAAGTAGTTCTAAGTTCTAGGGGACTGATGACCTCAGAAGTTAAGTCCCATAGTGCTCAGAGCCATTTGAACCATCTGAACCATCGCTCGTGCGCCGACTATACTACCACGTTCAAACTCACTTAAATCTTGATAACCTTCCATTGTAGCAGCAGTAACAGATATAACAATTGCACCAGACGCTTTTTGCCTTATACAGGCGTTGACGACCACATGGCTGTATTGTGCCTGTTTACATATCTTTGGATTTGAATATTTATGCCTACACCAGTTTCTTAGGCACTTCAGTGTATTTGATAAGGTACGTTGGATGGGAACTCTTCAGAATATAAAAAAATGCGAGATTATGCACTTAAAAAAAGAGAAGGGCTGATGGGATCCAATTACTAGGTTATTTGGACATTTGCAGAATCTCAGACGCCACTTTTATATCTTACAGTGTCTAAGTGAAATGAGCGCGTAAAATTAGTAGTGACAGCTGGTAAATGGCTGATTGGTATCTGTAAGGCAAATTAAAAAGAAAATTTAGACCACTTGTTAAGATGGCATGTACTACGTTTCATTATATATTTCGTACTATTAGTCCATTGTTCGATATCTGTAAGAAGCTTGACTGATTAAAGACGTCGAATGTACTCAGAACGTTAAGCTTGGACTGTAACAAGTTGTTGTAGCCAATACGAAAGCAGAACAGACATTTAGGGTATTAAATGGTTTAGAGTAGTGGTATTCGAAGTAGAGTGGACAGTAATTCTGCAGCAACCGTCGAGTATCAGGCACTCCATCGAATGATACAGAGGCAGTCTATATTGCTGGAAAGTACTCTATGCCATGGTTTGTACAATAGCTTGATGAGTGCATAAGTACGAGATAAGGATGAAAAGTTTGTAAGGTAAAGTAACTGTTTCAACATATCTGTTGAACACGACCTTGACTTTTTAAAGCTACAGCGGAATGCAGTCTGCCAGAGGTCGGAGCATGCTGATCAAAAGTTGAAACGTCGGAAGCGATATGAGGTCCTATTATCTCAGAGGATCCGCTGTAAATAACGACAATCTGTCATGTTTTCTGCTCTCAGCTGATATTTCCGTTATTTATGTGACTGGAAGTTACGTAAAACGAGTGTTGTGACGCAAATGCTGGGTCGTGGCCCCTGATGTAAGCCATAATCGCAAACATCGGCCAATGTTGCCGCACCGCACACAGCTTCTTCCAGCCTGACAGAACAGGCAAGAGACAATTCCCTTGCAGGTGACGGGAAAGGAGTCAAATGTCTAGTGCGTGGTACCTTACGGAATCCATCATACAACGGAACTCGAAATCAGCTCGACAAATGGACGAACTTGCTGTGCTTCATGCCTCACATCTCATTGCTATGTGGCCTAATGCCACTTGACACCCATTGCTGTTCACACCAAATATGGCAGACCCGTAATTAATATAGTGTGGAACTTCTGTTTGCTACTACACGACTGACCAAATTGCAACACTGGAAAGCAAAGCAAAAAACGAAATTTTACGTGCTACATCTACGTACATACTGTGCAAGCTACAACGCGGTGCATGAGGGAGGGTACCTTGTACCACTTTCCCTTTCCAGTTCCCCTCCCAAATAGAGCGAGGGAGAAACGACTCGCTATTGCTTCCGTCGAAGCCCTGACTTTTCTTATCATGTCTTCGCTGTCCTTACGCAAAATGTACGTTGGTGGCAGTAGAATTAATATGCAGTTAGCCGCAAATGCCGCTTCTGTAAATTTTCTCAGTAATGTTTCCCGAAAAGAATGTCGTTTTTACTCGAGGGATTCCAATTTTTCACGAAGCATTTATATGGCATTCTCTTGCTGATCGTATCTTCCGGTAACAGATCTAGAAGCGCTCGTCTGAAATGCTTCGATGTCTCCTTTAATCCCAAACACTGGAACAGTGCTCAAGAATGGGTCGCACTAGTGTTATAGACGAGGTTTCCTTCATAGATAAGCTACGCTTTCGTACACTTCTCCCATAAACCGAAGTCTAGCACTCGCCTACCCGCTTTGCAACGCTACACATAGATATTTAACCGAATTTACTGTGTCCAGCAGCGCACCACTAATACCGTATAGTAATATTACAGGACTGATTCTCCTATTCATCTGCATTAACTTAAATTTGTCTATGAAAGATCCGTACCCAAAGACTGGAAAGCAGCACAGGTCACACCAATATTCAAGAAAGGTAGTAGAAGTAATCCACTATATTACAGACCCATATCGTTAACGTCGATATGCAGCAGGATTTTGGAACATATATTGTGTTCGAACATTATGAATTACCTTGAAGAAAGCGGTCTAGCCGGCCGGAGTGGTCGAGCGGTTCTAGGCGCTACAATCTGGAACTGCGCGACCGCTACGGTCGCAGGTTCGAATTCTGCCTCGTTCTTGGATGTGTGTGATTTCCTTAGGTTAGTTAGGTATAAGTAGTTCTAAGTTCTAGGGGACTGATGACCTCAGAAGTTAAGTCCCATAGTGCTCAGAGCCAAAGCGGTCTATTGACACACAGTCAACATAGGTTTAGAAAACATCGTTCCTGTGAAATACAACTAGCTCTTTATTCAGATGAAGTGTTGAGTGCTATTGACAAGGGATTTCAGATCCATTCCGTATTTCTGGATTTCCGGAAGGATTTTGATACTGTAGCACACAAGCGGCTCGTAGTGAAATTGTGTGCTTATGGAATATCGTCTCAGTTATGTGACTAGATTTGTGATTTCCTGTCAGAGAGGTCACAGTTTGCAGTAATTGACGGAAAGTCATCGAGTAAAACAGAAATGATTTCTGGCGTTCCCCGAGGTAGTGTTATAGGCCCTTTGCTGTTCCTTATCTATATAAACGATTTTGGTGACAATCTGAGCAGCCGTCTTCGGTTGTTTGCAGATGAAGCTGTCGTTTATCGACTAACAAAGTCATCAGAAGATCAAAACAAACTGCAAAACGATTTAGAAAAAAACCCTGAATGGTGCGAAAAGTGGCATTTGACCCTAAATAACGAAAAGTGTGAGGTCATCCACAAGAGGGTTAAAACGAACTCGTTTAACTTCGATTACACGATACATCACTAATCTAAAAGCCGTAAATTCAACTAAATACCTAGGTGTTAAAATTACGGACTACTTAAATTGGAAGGAACACATAGAAAGTGTTGTGGAGAAGGCTAATCAATGACTGCGTTTTATTGGCAGTACTGCCTGCATTACGCTTGTCCATCCTCTTTTAGAATACTGCTGCGTGGAGTGGGATCCTTACCAGATAGAACTGACGGAGTACATCGAAAAAGTTCAAAGAAAGGCAGCATATTTTGTATTATCGCGCAATATGGAGAGAGAGTGTCACAGAAATGATACAGGATTTGGGCTGGACATAATTAAAAGAAAGGAGTTTTTCGTTGCGATGGAATCTTCTCACGAATTTCCAATCACCATCTTTCTCCTCCGAAAATGTTTTGTTGACACCGACCTACATAGGGAGAAACGATCACCACAATAAACTAAGGGAAATCAGAGCTCGTACTGAGAGATATAAGTGTTCGTTCTTTCCGCGCGCTATACGAGATTGGAATAACAGATAATTGTGAAGGTGGTTCGATGAATCTCCTACTAGCCACTTAAATGTGATTTGCAGAGTATCCATGTAGATGTAAATGTAGATGTGATACACTTAGAGCACCTGTTGTGTGTATGCACTTGCGATACTTCTACCTGTGACCACTTTCACGAACTTCCATCACCTGCAGACAAGGACGAGGAGAAAGTTGGTCCCCATTCAACGCTCAGGAGAGACGCGCAAGTGGAGGCGTCCATAGCCACGCAGGTCGTAGGTTGCCGTATGTCCTCACCTAGCTTAAGAATGGACGTCTCGTGAAGAGCCTTCAGGCAATAAGAAGCCGTGCAGATAACTGTGAACACCTGCAGGGACTAAGGAAAAGCCGAGACAAAAAAGCATTAAGAATTCACACGTGTAGGCGTATTAACCTTCTAGCCAGCAGCAGCCGTTTCTACCTGTCGTAGAAAACCGCGAACGCTTCGAGCGTTCAACCATTCCAACAAGCACTGAGATGGCGTACAGACACAGAGCGCCAAGAATTTGCACGGGTAGTCGTATGACACAAAATAAATGTGGAAGAAATCAGCCTACTAAAAGAAAAAAAAACTCTGGATAGTAAGGAGGTTGCTCATAAATCACGAACACCAGCAGATTCTTAGACGAAGCACAAACATGAGACAGTGGAGCCCTGACGCGTAGGTAGCGGTTACAAACAAGTGTTGTGTGGCTGCTTGCACGGCAATTTAGGAATGCAGAACGATACGGGGAGAGCGTGCAACCAATGCTTGAGAGTGAAAACGTGAGAAAGACGCCCGTCCTCGAGTCACACACCAGCTCGTGCAAGATACAAAAGTTTTACCCTGTACTGAGAGGCGTGGTCATGAAACGGCGATCAGTCATTGGGCGTCATTGCAAACGTATTCCGCCAATGACAACGCCGAGAGGGGGAGTAGGCGGTGAGCTTAGCGGAGTAATAGTAGTTGACAAGACGGTCGGTGAGACAGGGAGGAAGCAAGACGATGTGGGGGCTCTTCCATCCATCGCGGACGTCCGTCTCCCGACACGGCGATGTAGCAGCTTCGGCCACGCAATCCATAACAGGTAGTCATGGAGACCGGTCCGGGCCTCGCCGCAAAATCGGAACACCGAGAAGAGGTGCCGACTCGCCACCGCACAGCTAAGAGGCGACGCGCCATTCCGAGCCAGCACCTGTCGCCGCCAACACCACAGGACGAATGGCTATGAAGAATGGCGAGATGATTCATTTCTCCTCCTTGTACTTCATAACTGAATCGTGTACACGTCCAGTTAAATCGGCCATGATATTGAAAGGTGGCTACACTGAGTCACAGCGACAGGAGATTGCGCCAAAGAGTATTATTCAGCCGCCTCTACTGTATGTTGAATCACACTTCCACACAGAACAGTTACATTTGTACTTTGTTGTTTCTTATCTTTTATAGTTGCTGGGGACTTAATTAATTAATTGTGTTAACGGAAATTTCCTTTCATTCCTTGTTGTTATTCTATGCAGTCAGATTGCGGAGCAATACTAATATTATTCAGGGCCAACCGGTTACGAGACTGCGTAACCGCACAAACAGCGACCAAAATTAAAATTATTACCATTTTATTTAATTAAGCCCCCATGTAATATTTGTAAATATTTGTGAGTGAAAACGGTATTGAAATGAATACAGTCATTTCATGTTTTATTTGTCTAAACAGTCTGTTCCAATAGCTTATCAATCCATTAATCTTATAACATTTTGCTGTTTGATTTCACTTAATGATTGATGTCCCTTAATTACTGGCTCCCAACGTGGGGCAAAATAATTAATTAACTGTACGTCAATTTATGCAAGAGGTCAAAGAATTCTGAGTTCATTACATTTTGGCGCCCAGCGTGAGACATTATAATTAGTAATCTGCATGTTAACTTACGCAAGAGATCAAAGAATTCTCGATTTATTACACAGTATAATAGCAAGGAATAATGATTAAATTTATAGGATTTTGGGCCATAAAAAGAGCAAAATTTACTTCAAAGAACAGTCTCATCTGCCAGCTATAATGACTCTGACCTACGTGGGCATCAAATGGCAGTGAGGTTAGATGACAGGTACGTCGTTCGATGCTGCTACAGTTCTATGCGAGAGTTCATCAGCCGAAATGGTTGTCGAGTGGTGGCGCGTCAGACTCTTGGCAACCAAGAGACATGCCGGCCGCGGTGGTCTCGCGGTTCTAGGCGCGCAGTCCGGAACCGTGCGACTGCTACGGTCGCAGGTTCGAATCCTGCCTCGGGCATGGATGTGTGTGATGTCCTTAGGTTAGTTAGGTTTAAGTAGTTCTAAGTTCTAGGGGACTAATGACCACAGCAGTTGAGTCCCATAGTGCTCAGAGCCATTTGAACCATTTGAACCAAGAGACAGGTGTTTTCAATGAGTAAGAGATCCGAAGTGGCATCGAGCGGGCAACAACGGATTTTGTATTGTCTTATTGAAAATAATAATCATAGAGAACTCGGAGAAAGAGCAGAACCACCGGCCTCAACATACGACAGAAATGTAGTAGTTTCTGTCCTACTTTACACTTCTGAGAACAAGAGATGAATAAGAGTAGTTGACAATGGTACCCCATACCATCACGCTAGATACTGGACTTGTGTGATGATGGCGAATGCACTCTGGCAACATTCATTCTCCTAGGATCTTCACAGAAGGGTAAATCCATCACGATTTTGTATACAGAAGTGGAGTCGTACCACCCACTGCAACCAGTGTTTTTCTTGGGTTCACCGTGGTGGCCGTGCTAACAGTCCGAGGTGCTCAGTATTATCCTTATGGATAATTCCATCGCTGAAAAGAAGCCCATTCGTGATTAGTTGGGTGCACTTACATTCTGCATGGCCGCGGGTGTGGCCCTCCTGAGCCCATGGATTCCACATGCGCAAGACAGTATTGGGATCGCGACCAATGCGATCAACAATGTCGTGAAACGATAAACCGTAGTGTCGATAGGCAACGACTCTGCGTTGTCGAATTCTAACATGCGGTGGTAAATGTTTCTCATTCTTACGCGAGGCATAAGATGGACGATCATCTCATGAATAACGATATTCAAAAGTTATTTCGGAAGGAAAGACCCCTGGGTAAGCTTCACTTGTCAAGCAGAATGTAGATGGCGCTACTCATACGTACTTTTTACGAGGCGTATTCGGAAAGTAAGGTCCGAGAAGACGCGAAACGGAAACCACTGTCAGAATCCGATGGAACTTTGCATAGATGTGTTGGGCAGTGTCTTTAGTGTGCCTGTTGATGGTTTCACGTCGCACTTTTCAGATCAGAGTGCAAAGTGATCAAGTTGAAATGCCTAAAACAACAGTGTCTCCCGCCAAGTATGTGGATCTGGTGAGAGACTTCGCCTCAAGCTATGCAGCCCACATACCATAACTGTCATGTTTCTCTTTCTTCAAGACAATTTTCAGACGCATTCCGCAGGGGCAATGAAAATGTTCCTGCAGCGCTTTCGAAGGGAATGATCACCCACAATACAGCCCTTAACTGTCTCCCTCCGTTGTACATCTCTGTCCAAATGAACCGCTGGCTACGAAGACAACATTTTGGCACAAACTACGGAAGGCAGACCAGCGCAGAGAATTGGCGAAAAGCACAGGCGGCTGCATTCTGAAACGAGGGTATTAGAAAGTTTGTACAACGCCACGAAAAAAGTCTAAGTCGGTGCGGCGACTATTTAAAGAGGTAGCTGGAAGGTGTGGCTAACTGTCGCGAATAAAAAAAAAAATATTTTCTGTGTGGTTTTCATTTCGCAACCGATCGGATCTTACTTTCAGCCCAAGTATTTTGTGCAGTTGCGCTGAAATGCTAACTGTATGAATATCAAAGCAAGTAGTACTTTTCATGACAATTTGAGATTCCTCGCACGCCGTCTTAACAATGCTATGGACACAAACATTTATTACTCCGATACGAAGAGGACAGATTCCAAATCGTAGCGGCAGTATGGGTGGCACGTTGCTGTCCAAAACATTTTCATAAAAATGTGTGTTCATTTTATGATCGAACAGTATTAACGGGTCAAGTATAAGTGAGGAAACCCTCACCATATCTTCAAGCCACCTTATCTGAAATTTTCTATGTATGCAAGACAGAGAAGTGCATGCCTTTCACCAAGAATCAGCCAGTGTCGGCAGCACATCTCTGAGTGTTGCGTCAGATTCGACCTTCTACCTTTCTTTGAGAAAGGGAAGAGATTACTCTCCTAACTGGTTTAGTGTGGCAATCATGTATGTAGTAATGATTGATGTTACAAAACATAAATGTGAAGAGATATTACATTAACGTCAAGCTGACAGACGAGTAATTATGCAAAAGGTAAGTAAATTAGATAGGATCGCTCCAGCTCACGAAACAGTCGCGAACACAATGGGGTCTTCCCATAATGTACAACAGCCGACTGTATAATGCCGGCCGCGGTGGACGAGCGCTTCTAGGTGCTTCAGTCCGAAACCACGCGGCTGCTACGGTCGCAGATTCGAATCCTGCCTCGGGAATGGATGTGTGTGATGTCCTTAGGTTAGTTAGGTTTAAGTAGTTCTAAGTTTAGTGGACTCATGACCTCAGCTCTTAAGTCCCATAGTGCTTAGAGCCATTTGACTCAACTGAATAATAACGAGCGTTCGCTTCACCCAAACAGGACAGAATTTAGTAACGCCATCTGACAGCGTCAACGACATATGCTATCTCCGGGTCGTTTTCAAAAGCAGAATAAAAAAAAGTTTTGAGGACCAGTGGGATTCTACTACACTAATACGGAAAAATACCATTTCTGTGGTAGCCTGCTGATATGCATTTCACGGTTCATATCTTACCTCGAAGATGGACTTCTTAGGAAGCCAGACATCGTGAAAAAGGACCAGTGAAGAATATTACTATACTTTAAAAATTCTTCCAATCCATATGTGTCATAGAGCAAACCAGTGCTTAACAGTATTGGTTAAAAACAGTTTTGGTTGCAATTCTAGTTTTTTTATTTTTCAACGAAGCGTTTCGCCTTATTTAGGCATCTTCAGGTTATCTTTTCTAGATGGACGTGAGAGGCACCAAGATCTGCATAACGCATTCCCGTTCACAGTCTCGTCCTCTTTGTTTCCTTAGAGCAAGTAAGGAATGTGCTTGTAAATAAATAGCACGGTATGTGTAAAATTGTACGAATATTAGTTGTAAGTAAGCTGGAAAACAGAATGCTAGTCAAAGCGATAGACAAGTTTAGTACCTTCTTCGAGCCCATGTTCCCTACCTCAAACTGTTCAGAAGATCAGAAGAGCATTCTCTATGTCCTGCTACATTTTTGCACGCTCTTACGGAAGCACTCCGTAAATTGAGCAGTAGGGGTGAAACACTATATCCCTGTCTCACACTCTTTGTCATATCCGAACATTTCATTTTTATTCTACCATTTCACTTTTTCCCTCGTGGTTTTTGCAAATATTGTGTATTATCGGTCTTTCCCTACTGCTTACACATTTTTCCCTGAGAATTTCGAAAGTCTTACACCATTTTACATTGTCGAATGCTTCTCAGCCGACAATTCCTACGAAAGGGTCAATCGTAACATCAGAACTGCCTGTCAGAATTCTTTCCGAAACCCAGATTGATAATCGTCTAACAGATCCAGAAATTTCTTTCCCGTTGTGTGCCGACAACGCTGATAAAGATATTTAAAACTGATAACGTCAGAGAGTCACCGGCTTCTCTACGTGGCATCACAGCACAGTACACCATCTCTATATATTGATGGATACCAGAAATGCACAGTGCATGGAACAACCAGCTTTCGAGGGCGCCACTGAATCACACTCGCTGTTAAGGGTCAATTCTCCTCAGGCAGCCTATAAAGAAAGCGATATTTATGATGTTTTTGGAAAAAATAATGAAACAATCAACTTAAATCTTTACGTACATTAGTTAATGATTTTCGGACAAATTTTTTTTATTTCATTTTTTTAATTTAGTCATCATTAAGCCTCTCGTCCAGGGAATTACATTTGCTCTGTCCAGAACGAGGTGTGTCCATGACGGAAAACCCGCAGTCCACAGATCGTATCTGAAATCAACAAACAAACACTACTAAATCTGTAGGATTTTGTGACGGAGTGATTATACGGTTTTAGAAATTTGAAAAAAATAATGAAACTGCGGATGTTTGAAACAAAGGTTTTTGTTTTGTGTATTTCAAGCTGATGCAGTGGATTACGTACATATTAATAAAGATAACTTTCTGAAATTTGGCAGAATTACTCATCGGGCATGTCCGCAAGGGGAAACAGGCTATTTTTTTATTTGAATTTATTCAATGGTTATTGCAGGAAATGTGACCAAAAACCCACGACAAAACTACATCTTTCTTTCAAACATCTGGCATTTAATTATTTTTTCAAATTTCAAAAAACTGCACTATTTCTCGGTGCAAAAATCCTATAGGTTAAGAATTTTTTTTTTTAATTGCAGATGAGATTAACGCACTTCCCCCATGGTCACACCTCATTTCGGACGAATCTTCCTAGATAGGGGCCTTAACCATGACTGAATTTCTTTTTAAGAAATCATGAAGTGTGGTCCGAGAAGCAATAAATATTGTGGGAAAAGATTTACGTTGATTGCTTCATTAGGTTTTTCCAAAGAAATTCTTAAATGACGCTTATGTTACAGCCTGCCTGAGGAGAATGCACCCGTAACCGCTATACTACAAGTACGCAGCGTCTCTCGCTGTAGTTGAATCATGCAATCCCCCAACGAGTGCTTATGTCGTAGTCACCAGAGAGAATACTGGTGACGAGAACTAATGTTCTTTTCTTTTTTTTCGTGTTCAGTAATCAACATTTTGCAGTTTTTGTCCCAGTACAGATCTACATGACTGAAACATTTATTTGCTCTCCACAGGTCTTCTAGAGTACAGTCGAACCGACTAACCAAGCGCCCCAAAATATGCTGCGTGTCTTGGACCTGAAAGCGAAACGTCTGTTGACCTTACCCTGCAGGCCATATTTAGCTAGATAGATCTCCTCCGAATCGATAAATGCTCGTAGCAGATTGAGCTATCCTCAGAGTCTTCCACGAAAGTTTAATGCCAGTAAGCTCACACTCCGAAAGTGATGAGCAGCTTGGACATTCTGTGCTAAAGGACTAAACTGCCCCATTAGAACTTGCGTTCTCGACATACGAAATATCAGACGATGTGAAAAATATCTTATACTTTTTCATTTCTTGAAAGAATAGTACGAGAAATAATACCGCCAGGTAACAGAAGAAGTGGTGCAACGTTACCAGCGATAGAAATTACACCCGTTGAAGAAGCTCTTACAGTAACAACAACCATCAACTTATATTTTGGACGACTTTAGCAACATTTCACTTTCAGGTAACTGATCCACAGAGCCAGAATACCTTTTTTCAAATGGTTAAAACCTGAGGCCTTAAGAATTTTGCATAAATTTGTTCCCTCATTTGATTCTCATAATTGTTTTCATTAGGATAAATATGGATTGACATCGTCTATACTTTTATATCCAAACACACATTGTGTCTCGTGACCAATATTTCAAGTCCATTGGTAAGTTCAATGCCACGTCAAAGCTGTTTAACCGACAGCAAGTGAATTAAATTTACAGAAATAAAGTGACTGGAGTCAGCGGGATCGGAAGCAGTAAAGGTGCTGAAAAATATTCAGTGATCATTGTAAATAATACGTCATGACTAACTAAAATTATTAGCAAGTGCGGGTTTAGAATCAAGATCTCCTGACAAATGAAAATTTTTGCGGAGCGGATTTAGAACAGAGATCTCCTGGTTATCGGAAACAGTTACCTTAACCTACCTCTCTCGTGATAAAGAGATTCTGGTTCTACGTCTGCTTCGGAAAAAAATTTCGTTTATCTCGAAGTAGTCACAAAGGCTTTAGCATAAAGTTGCTTCGGGGAAAATAAAGCGTCAGTTTTCATGGCGAACATACATACAACGCAATAAACATAAAACTGGCACGTACCACGATGTCACCTCTACATACATCGGCACCAAATTTATACGCCTTTTGTCTCATTCTTCGCCTGTCAGCTTACATTCTTTAACGATAATGTAGTATTTATTGACATTTCAGTTTCGTTATATTGATCATTCTTACGTATATGAATAATATTAAAAACAGGAAAGAGAAATAATCTATGTAACTAAGAAGGAATCTCCGTCTATAGATTGTATATAGCGTCAACGAGGTAAATGGTAACTGCGGCGCTCTAAATTCAATGACATGGAAAAACAATAAATAATAAAATATCTCGACGAAACTGAAAAAAAGTGGAGGTCAAAGTTAGTAGGCATTTTACTGTATTTATAAAGAATATTAAATTCTGGGTCTGTACTCGTGGCCGATTATTCCAGATCGCATTCAAAAGGACATTCAGGTATGTGACGTACAGATAAAATACTGTTCTAAATAAAACACTCATACTATAGTTGTTTTTTAAATATTAAAAGGAACAAAGTGATATCGCTTCTTGGCTATGTATTGGTTCGGCTAATGAAAGTCAATATTTGCGCAGGCTGTACCTTTAATTAGTTCATGTTGCTCGTAAACCACTACAGACGTATTTTTAATTGTAATCACTGTTGTTAATGACTCATCAGATAAATGCGTCGAATTAATTTCAGTTCAGATTAAAAATGCTTCGTGTTGACGAGAAGAATAACTAAACGGAAATGAAAACAGTAGCAGTATTTCTAAAGGAAACTGATTTTTGTTTTTACCACCGAAACAAAAGTATGCCTTTGTGTAATTATTTTCTTTTACCGTTTTAGTAACTAATACTATTTTTTTCTCATTTAATATCCGCAAGGATTTTAATTATTTACGGCTTCTCAAAACTTTTTATTCATGAACTAAATCATTAATTATTTTCACATTATTACCGGTTTCGACAAAGCAATGGTAATTTTCAGGGTTAATAACAAAGAAAAAAAAGAAAGAAACGTGACAGGAAAGCAATATACACAAAAATACAGCAGTCATCTCATAAAAACTGATATTGTAGCGGCATGTTCAACATGTACGTTGCGAAAGTAGACAAAATGAGTTCTTCCTCCTTGTGTTTATTAGGTGCCGTTATCAACCACTTGTTCCTTTCTATAGTGTAGTCTTTAAGGAGACGCTGCTTACCACAATTGTTTCCTTTCCTTAAGAAAAACGCAGACCAGCTACATACACTCATATATAATGTTTACATACGGTTTTAGCTATTTGTCTTTCATTTATACGAGATAAGTGAAAAACTGGAACTCCAAGTATAATGTTGAACTTGTACATTAGAAAAAAAATTGCGCTTTACTTCAGTTATCATTAATAATGTGAAAAAAATTTTACGACGATGTATCAAAAATTTTTACACGTCTTATGACAAAAGAGCGACCATTTGGTAGAACATGAAAAATGTAAAGTGAAATAAAACTAATTTATAAGCTAATTAGAACAAATAACAGCGGAATGTAAATCGTTACGAAATGAAATGAGGTCTAGGCGGTGGTCTGCTTTCCTGCTGACCGTTTTGTGCCGTTCCGTCTTCTCATCAAACATGTCGCTAACACACAATTGACAAGGCTGCATGTGATATGTAAACAATAGGTGACGATTAGTGGTGGAGAGCATTAAATATTAGAATATGAATCTCTGTAAAACTCATATTATTCGTTTAGCATTTTCTGTGGATTTTCCCTTTTCTTAGAATAAATCCGTAAGTTCATCAGAATATCCAAATACCTATCTTTATTTGCTATGGGTAAAATTTTTACGTCTTCGCTTATATCTACCGCTCTGTGTTTTGTGGTTGAAGATAAAAACGCAAAACCACTTTCTTATTTATGTATGTGTGCTTGTATATAATTCATCACAATTGATATATACAATCTTATTCTAGTTCATGGTTCAAGCTTCGATATTGTAAGACTTAAAAATGACATTAATTTTTGTACTATAGATTATAGAAGACAAATTTAATTTTGTCTAACTGTGCGACATCATACATTATACTAACACTTCTTTTTCCATCAAGGAATTAGCATAGGGTTTTGTTTTCCGTACTTTTACTTTAGTTTTTTTCTTCTAAATCTGCTTCATTGTATCTGGATGGAAGCCATTGGCATTTGCGATCAGTTTCAGTATACAAATTTCTTTTTGTAGAGTTTTTAACCGAAAACGAAGTGCTTTATTTGATGTTCAGTAAAACCATGCTATTACTATACGTTAATCATTACGTCGTTTATGTAGGTTTCCTATACATCCCGAAGATATATTTATCATTTGCTCTGCACACCGTTTAATTAAAAAATGTATGGATTCTTCAACCTCAAATTCAACTGCGATTTCTGGCTTTGCGTGTAGTATGTTCATTTCTAAGCTGTTATTTTTATATAGTCTTCATTGTCTTGATGTAGGATCGAATGATCCATGTACCCCTTGTACTGTAAAGTTACATTTCTGGTTGTTGTTTCTCTTCAAAAAGTGTTGTTTCAAGGTGGTTAAGGAAGATATCTATAGTCGTTCCTGCCAAGATGTTGTCCCATCACCAAAATTCTTACTGATAATAGCATTTCTCACTTACCGTTTTCACATCCACCAAAAATGTTGAACACACTATTAATGACATAGCTTAGGAGAGGCAGTTAACATGTGAATAATGATAACTGAACATAGCTATTCGCTCGCATGTCACATGTCTTTAGCAACGAATTCCGTTGTAGATGAGAAGTTTGTAGTTTGCGATCGAGAGGTGTGATTTTTTTAAAAGGAGAGGGAGAGACTTGTAGCTTTTAATAAAAGATAGTAGCTCATTGCAGCCAATATTTTGTGAACTGCAATACACTACGCAGATATTTTTGTAACAGCTGGTGCCATCAACTACAGAGAAAAAATTATCTGTACTTCTTAGTTTTTATCTTCACATTCTAGGCAACGTTGACGTTTCTTTTGTCACTGATGTTACGTATTTTTCTTGGACAGATCAGCACGTATTACTTCTTCTTTCCAGATGACCTCTCCTATAGTGCTGAGGGTCAAGAGAAACTTCACGGAGCAGGAGATGACACAATCTAGCCATGTCAGTCACAGTAGCCGCGCCTGCGGCGGACGAGCTCCCAACTGTGCGGGGGCGTTCCCGTCAAACTGCCCGGAAAGGAAAACCAAGACGGGGTGCGGGGGTGGCGACGGGCGGGGTGGCCATTAATGGAGGGCGTGGTGCAGATACCCGTCTCCCGGACAACGGCCTGCTCTCAGCCAGCGCGGAACAACCCATCTCCCGCCGACGATATTACACGTCCGCTGCCACCAGCAGAGGCAGCCTCACTCAAAGTCACAAGACAGCGGATGACCTTTTCAGTGAATCAATGCCATTAACCGTTGAAGCGTACACCAGGGTCACTGTTACCCTAGAGTTTTCTGTTTCATAGTCTGGATGCGCCACTGCTCATACACAGACCAATGTAAATTCATAACTGAGTGAGACCTAGTGGAAGACGGACGTTCGAAGTTGTGAGAAACTGCTGTGTAATTAATCTGACAGAAGTATAGTTTGAATGGTCACTGTGATCCAGGAGTACACTTTGTGTAACTGTTTTGTCGCTGAGCGTGAATTTCAGTAGTCTGAAAATGACATTTTACTAACGGAAGGTGCTACACATGAAGAAGTGTTAAGAAAACTTAATCGTGAAAGTGACTTTCGTGATGAATGTGATTCTGAAACTGATGCTCCTGCATCAGCTATGGACAATGGTGGAACTTATCAGTCTGCCGAATCTTCTGACAGCGATGAAGAAAATACAGTCGTCTTTGGTAATGGTCATTTTTGAAATACAGCTGTCTCTAAAAGAAATGGTCTGCGAGCTGCCAACAACACCGTAGTCCATGTTTCAAGAGTGTGAATGAACGGACTGAAGAATAATTGAGAACGCCTGAAAATATTCGTATAATATGTATATTTCATTAAACAAATAGTGAACGGTATGTGCTAAAGTCTGATCAGGATAGATCCAGAAAATAAAGTCGGTAGTTGCCAACCGCAAGGTGGAACGAGTATAATATCTTTGAGTAGGAGGATCTTAGATGGTTAAGAGAGCCAGGCGCGCACAGTAAAAAACCGGAGGAAGCAGACGTGTGGTGACAGCTTTAAGGTAGGTCGCACTCGCTGCCCCTGACCAAACTTTAGCACGTAAATGAAAGAAGATAATGATTTCAAAACGGTTTTTGTTAGATAATGTTCAGAGTTAGGATTTGTATGTCCACGGTTTGACACAGTAAGCGTTTTCTAAAATTTCTTGTAAGAGTGATACGGGCTACAAAAATGTTGGAAATGGTAGGTTTTGTGTATGAATTAAAATTTTAACAATATATATATATATATATATATTGCAATCAACATTCTGTTTAAACCTAACAGCCTGAATCATAATCCACATCCTTTGCTTGTATTGAATATGAAAATGAGTAGTAAAGTAAAGTTACCCACCAATGAAAGAACGTAAAGAAAATGAGGCTTCTATGTAATGTATATGTGCAGTACATGGTCTGAAATCAGTTTCGGTGTAACTAATGTTATCAGAGCAAAGTTATTTCAAATAACTAATTTTATGCCATTTGCACAACTGGCATTATTCAAGTCAAGATATAATTTCCTTAAGTAAATATCAGGGCCAAAAGTAATTTTTGCAGTATCATCTTAATGCCATTGCACAAACAACATTATTCTTTTAAACTTGATCACTGAATCAAATACATGTTGCATTTCTGGCAAAATGGAGGAGTGCAAGAAACAAGTTCGCAGACACAGTCAGATGCAGGTTTGTTGAATAATTAATTTGGAACCATCTTATCACTGATACTTTCACAAATAAAAAAGGATACAATTTTATCTAAGATACTTTCAATAGCATTTTCATGTAATTAAAGTGACTGTTCTATTTGCAACCAATTTCTCCAGCAAATAATTGGGATGTCTGTAACCCTGTGTACACTTCGTGTGGCAAGTTCAGAGGTGAACACTATTAGTGTTAAGGGTGCTTTCCGTGCGCTAGAGCACTATGGACAATGTTACAACTCGACAGAATGCCTACAACCAACTTGTGTAAAAGAACGCAAACATGTCGAATTTTAAGAAAACGCAAGACATAGGCTAATACGAGTGAAATGAGTGAACACAGGTCCATCGTTTCAATAATGTGTAACCAAGGAGTGTTTCAACTATAAAATCTTCTCGGACAACGCCACTCGGGTGATAGCCCGAGAAGATTTCAAACCGAGAAGTGTAAGCTAGGAATTATTTTACAGCAAATTACTCAGTAAACTTGGTCACAATAATAAGTTTTTTTGACAGACTTTTCTTGCTAACTGATAAATTTCTACACTAGTTACGCCTCTGGCGTGGCAATACATATGTATTAATTGACTTCATACTCTCATTCCGAACGAGACGCTCAAGGATATGAATATACCTATATTAGCATGCGAGAGCTTGTTGTAAACATTACTGTAATTACAACGGAAGTCCGATTTGGATCTCAACTGTTCTTAGTAATCACTGCTCCCCTCTATGTGTCAGACGCTATTAGAAACAGCAATAGAGCTCACAAAGCGATGAATAACTCCCTTAAATGCGCCTGGGAAACGAACACCAATGGATAATAACTTAAAGTTTTCTGTTCATTCGACAGTTTCATTTCTTCTGATTACATTTCGCTTTTAACACCAGAGGTGTTTAATAAGTGATTGAACACATTTTTATCCGGTAGAATATGCCCCTATAGGTTTCCGATAGGTGGCTTCACTGAATGAAGCCTCCAGAATGGCATCTTTAACGGAGATGCGTTCCAAGTACAGAGATGTCATGAATTTCTGTTGGTGGGAAACCAGAGCTTCGCAGTATTCATAGGCGCTTGTGACATGTCTTCGGATACCTGGCAGTGCACAAAAGCACTTTGAGTCGTTTGGTGAGGCGTCGGCCTTCAGCGCAACCTATCCTATCTCATGTGTACTGGCTGGCAGCATACAGCAGTGACTCCTGTAATGTTGGGACGTGCAGACACACTCACTTGAAGTGATCAACAGATCGCAATCAAACACCTCATTGCACAACTGGACATCTCTGTTGGCAGTGCTGACACACTCGAACACCAGCTGAGGTACCCAACGGTGTGCGCCCACTCGGTTCCTCGGTGCCTAACAGAGGACCGTAACGATCAACGAAGGACCATCTGTGTGGAGTTGCTTGCGCGTTAAGAGGCTGTTCGTGATAGTTTTTTGTCCAACATTGTCAAAGGTAATGGAACGTGGGTTCATCACTTTGAACTGGAAGCCAAATGGCAGCCACTGGAGTGATACCGAGGTGTAGTGTCTTACATCGCCCTTATGTAAGTAAGTGACTAAAGCGAGCAGATAGATACAATGAGTCACGAGTATGGCATAACGGATGCATTCTGATCCAGTAGCTAGCTGCAAATAGGTACAACTGTGGCAGGAATGTGTCTGCATCTTACAGACAATGAAGTAATGCATAGTTAAAATGTGTTTTGCAAACAAAAATGAGCTATTTTGACTATTACGATTTATGTTAATTATTGGTAATTTAATTCGTTTATTAGTGTGAGTGATGTTGTGAATGGAAAGTAAGAAAATGAATGCATATTTCTATGTCTATTAACTGAATATACGTTAGCGTTAGTACCGAGTACAGACAGAGTGAATCATACTCAGGTAAAATTGACTAACCAATTTATGGGACTGGGGAAACAAGAAACATTTGGAGATAATTCTGTTACTTAAACACAGAGTTATTTCTATAATTGTGGATTTTCTAAATTTGTTCATTTTGTAAACTATTCATAAAATCTATTAAGTTATGATTGGTCAAAGGTAGAAGAAGTAGGTTTACATGATTTAATACTAATATTCCACTGGCTATGATGTGTATTAGTCCATCAGAGAACATCACGTTCGCGCGTATTTTGTGAGCTAAATAACTGTTTCGAGAAGTCTAAAGCAGCAGTTTGATGACCATACTTTAAAATGTTTGGATGTGGATATAAGAAGCTCTGAAGAAATGTGATACTTTTGTAGAATAATGTTTAAGACTTGACCGAGGAGTGTCGCAAAGTGCATACCAATGTGTGAGAAAAGCGAACAAGTGAAATTTCGAATTTAATATGTAAACTGTCACTTTTGAATAACCAAAATCCATGTGGAATGTTATAAAAACGATGACTGCAAGCTTAACATGCGTGTCAGTCAAATTGTGTAATATTTGAGATAGTATTCTGTCACAGATAATCCGTTTTGTAATCCTTTCTGGTATTAGGTTTGCCGGCTGGTGTGGCCGAGCGGTTCTAGGCGCTACAGTCTGAAACCGCCCGACCGCCACGGCCGCAGGTTCGAATCCTGCCTCGGTCATGGATGTGAGTGATGTCCTTAGGTTAGTTAGGTATAAGTAGTTCTAAGTGCTAGGGGACTGATGACCTCAGATATTAAGTCTCATAGAGTTCAGAGCCACTTGGTATTAGGTTTGGTTCGGTATCACAACTTGTCTATTACGAGTGACTACGATTGCGCGTCTGTGTTGAAACTAGATTTGGATATTAGCTCGGGCTTGGCAGTGCTTTGTACCAAACAAATGCCAATATATCAAAGTTTTCACTCATAAACTACTTTTCAATCATTCGCTCAGTTAACTCGGTACTCAAATATTGTTGCACCCGTTGGATTTCTTTAATGCTATTGGTTCTACTACAGCTATTCCAGTAGAAAATGTGTCGTTTTCAACAAGGAAGGCGTGCTGATACGACTGCAGAAGAAGAAATTCACCACAAGGGGAGTGGACTCTTGTTGTAGGACGACCACAAATTAACCGTGCTGGTACAACCACACATCACCTCTCCCTCGAAGAAAAATTTCAAAACTGTCGTCACAGAAATGCAAACAAAAATTTCCTCTTCATGATAACGCCAGGTGTGGCGGATCAGGTGTGGGCACAAAAAACTGTAAGAGGGAACACAGGAAGTGTAAGATAGCATGGGATTGTGCACGCGAAAGTCAAAAAAAGGGTCACTGCCAAGACAGCGGGAACTTTACGATGGCACAAGAAAAGTAAGGGCGCAGCGAAGAACTGGACAAGGCAGCGGCAGATACTGCAGCTAACGGCTGGTAGAGCAAGCAGCGCTGACAATACGCAGCAAATGAGGACACTAAAACGGGTATAGGTGAAGGCAGATATCGAAACCGAACAAACAACGCGCTGCATCTGCAGCAGACAGTTGGAGATAAGTTTTAACATTTTAATGTTCGGATAATAAGTTGCCGTCTCTTTAATCTAACAACAGATGATTAATGCAGCTAGCCGCTATCTCTGTGTAAGTCCCGTCTGCATAGACGTATATCTGTTGTCTTTAAGATCCCTTCACCTTCACACATAAATCTATACACTAAAGTAAGGCCCTCCCAGTTCTTGGCTGATCCGTGATAAGACAGGCGAAAAATTATACTAATGGAGGATTATTAGTATTATCTCTATTTTCATTCGCTCTCTCTCTTTCTCTCCTTTATCTATGTATAGTTTTTAATATAAGATTCCATTACATGATATAGTGATAAAAGGAATCAGCCAAATAGAATCTTTGGTGGAGTGGCAGGCAGCGAAAGGCGTCCCCGGAGGCTGATCAGAAAGCCTCCCCGGTGCATCTGACAAACCGGTTTCAGGCACTGTCTCTGGTTGAGCCAGATGCAGCTGCCTGTCCTGTTTCAGAGGATCATTCTCAGCCTTCAAGGTCCGGGCAATCGCAGAGGGTGGGCTTACTGGTAGTTGGGAGCTCCAATGTTAGGCGCGTAATGGGGCCCCTTAGGGATACGGCGGCTAAGGAGGGGAAGAAATCCAGTGTGCACTCCGTGTGCATTCCGGGAGGAGTCATTCCTGATGTGGAAAGGGTCCTTCCGGATGCCATGAAGAGCACAGGGTGCAGCCAGCTGCAGGTGGTGGCACATGTCGGCACTAATGACGTGTGTCGCTTTGGATCTGAGGAAATTCTCTCTGGATTCCAGCGGCTATCTGATTTGGTGAAGGCTGCCGGTCTTGCTTACGAGATGAAGGCAGAGCTCACCATCTGCAGCATCGTTGACAGAACCGACTGCGGACCTTTGGTGCAGAGCCGGGTGGAGGGTCTGAATCAGAGGCTCAGACGGTTTTGCGACCGTATTGGCTGCAGATTCCTTGACTTGCGCCATAGGGTGGTGGGGTTTCGAGTTCCGCTGAATAGGTCAGGAGTTCACTACACTCAGCTGGCGGCTACACGGGTAGCGGAGGCTGTGTGGCGTGGACTGGGCGGTTTTTTAGGTTAGAAGGCCTCGGGAAAGTGCGGGATGGGCTGCAATGTCAAAGGGTGCTGGGCAATTACAGGACGTGCTTGGATCAAGGAACAGTCGGAATTATAGTTGTAAATTGTTGTAGTTGCGCTGGAAAAGTCCCTGAGCTTCAAGCGCTAATAGAAAGCACAGAAGCTGATATCGTTATAGGTACAGAAAGCTGGCTAAAGCCTGAAATAAGTTCTGCAGAAATTTTTACGAAGTCTCAAACGGTGTTCAGGAAAGATAGATCTACATCTACATCTACATCTACATGACTACTCTGCAATTCACATTTAAGTGCTTGGCAGAGGGTTCATCGAACCACAATCATACTATCTCTCTACTATTCCACTCCCGAACAGCGAGCGGGAAAAACGAACACCTAAACCTTTCTGTTCGAGCTCTGATTTCTCTTATTTTATTTTGATGATCATTCCTACCTATGTAGGTTGGGCTCAACAAAATATTTTCGCATTCGGAAGAGAAAGTTGGTGACTGAAATTTCGTAAAAAGGTCTCGCCACGACGAAAAACGTCTATGCTGTAATGACTTCCATCCCAACTCGTGTATCATATCTGCCACACTCTCTCCTCTATAACGCGATAATACAAAACGAGCTGCCCTTCTTTGCACCCTTTCGATGTCCTCCGTCAATCCCACCTGGTAAGGATCCCACACCGCGCAGCAATATTCTAACAGAGGACGAACGAGTGTAGTGTAAGCTGTCTCTTTAGTGGACTTGTTGCATCTTCTAAGTGTCCTGCCAATGAAACGCAACCTTTGGCTCGCCTTCCCGACAATATGATCTATGTGGTCCTTCCAACTGAAGTTGTTCGTAATTTTAACACCCAGGTACTTAGTTGAATTGACAGCCTTGAGAATTGTACTATTTATCGAGTAATCGAATTCCAACGGAGTTCTTTTGGAACTCATGTGGATCATCTCACACTTTTCATTATTTAGCGTCAACTGCCACCTGACACACCATACAGCAATCTTTTCTAAATCACTTTGCAGCTGATACTGGTCTTCGGATGACCTTACTAGACGGTAAATTACAGCATCATCTGCGAACAGTCTAAGAGAACTGCTCAGATTGTCACCCAGGTCATTTATATAGATCAGGAACAGTAGAGGTCCCAGGACGCTTCCCTGGGGAACACCTGATATCACTTCAGTTTTACTCGATGATTTGCCGTCTATTACTACGAACTGCGACCTTCCTGACAGGAAATCACGAATCCAGTCGCACAACTGAGACGATACCCCATAGCTCTGCAGCTTGATTAGAAGTCGCTTGTGAGGAACGGTGTCAAAAGCTTTCCGGAAATCTAGGAATACGGAATCAACTTGAGATCCCCTGTCGATAGCGGCCATTACTTCGTGCGAATAAAGAGCTAGCTGCGTTGCACAAGAGCGATGTTTTCTGAAGCCATGCTGATTACGTGTCAATAGATCGTTCCCTTCGAGGTGATTCATAATGTTTGAATGCAGTATATGCTCCAAAACCCTACTGCAAACCGACGTCAATGATATAGGTCTGTAGTTAAATGGATTACTCCTACTACCCTTCTTGAACACTGGTGCGACCTGCGCAATTTTCCAATCTGTAGGTACAGATCTATCGGTGAGCGAGCGGTTGTATATGAGTGCTAAGTAGGGAGCTATAGTATCAGCGTATTCTGAAAGGAACCTAATCGGTATACAATCTGGACCTGAAGACTTGCCCGTATCAAGCGATTTGAGTTGCTTCGCAACCCCTAAGGTATCTACTTCTAAGAAACTCATGCTAGCAGATGTTCGTGTTTCAAATTCTGGAATATTCCATTCGTCTTCCCTGGTGAAGGAATTTCGGAAAACTGCGTTCAATAACTCCGCTTTAGCGGCACAGTCGTCGATAACAGTACCATCGGCACTGCGCAGCGAAGGTATTGACTGCGTCTTGCCGCTTGTGTACTTTACATACGACCAGAATTTCTTCGGATTTTCTACCAAATTTCGAGACAATGTTTCGTTGTGGAACCTATTAAAGGCATCTCGCATCGAAGTACGTGCCAAATTTCGCGCGTCTGTATATTTTAGCCCATCTTCGGGATTTCCCGTTCTTCTGAACTTAGCATGCTTTTTCCGTTGCCTCTGCAACAGCGTTCGGACCTTTTTTGTGTACCAGGGGGGATCCGTTCCATCTCTTACCAATTTATGAGGTATGAATCTCTCAATTGCTGTTGCTACTATATCTTTGAATTTGAGCCATATCTCGTCTACATTCGCATAGTCAGTTCGGAAGGAATGGAAATTGTCTTTTAGGAAGGCTTCTAGTGGCACTTTATCCGCTTTTTTAAATAAAATTATTTTGCGTTTGTTTCTGATGTATTTGGAAGAAATGGTTTTGAGCCTAGCTACAATGACCTTGTGATCACTAATCCCTGTATCAGTCATGATGCTCTCTATCAGCTCTGGATTGTTTGTGGCCAAGAGGTCAAGTGTGTTTTCGCAACCATTTACAATTCGCGTGGGTTCGTGGACTAACTGCTCGAAATAATTTTCGGAGAATGCATTTAGGACAATCTCGGAAGACGTTTTCTGCCTACCACCGGTTTTGAACAAGTATTTTTGCCAACATACCGAGGGTAGGTTGAAGTCCCCACCAACTATAACCGTATGAGTGGCGTATTTATTTTTTACGAGACTCAAACTTTCTCTGAACTGTTCCGCAACTGTATCATCGGAGTCTGGGGGTCGGTAGAAGGAGCCAATTATTAACTTAATTTGGCTGTTAAGTATAACCTCCACCCATACCAATTCACACGGAGTATCTACTTCCGACTTCACTACAAGATAAACCACTACTCACAGACACAAACACTCCACCACCAATTCTGCCTAATCTATCTTTCCTGAACACCGTCTGAGACTTCGTAAAAATTTCTGCAGAACTTATTTCAGGCTTTAGCCAGCTTTCTGTACCTATAACGATATCAGCTTCTGTGCTTTCTATTAGCGCTTGAAGCTCAGGGACTTTTCCAGCGCAACTACAACAATTTACAGCTATAATTCCGACTGTTCCTTGATCCAAGCACGTCCTGTAATTGCCAAGCACCCTTTGACATTGCAGCCCATCCCGCACTTTCCCGAGGCCTTCTAACCTAAAAAACCGCCCAGTCCACGCCACACAGCCTCCGCTACCCGTGTAGCCGCCATATGAGTGTAGTGAACTCCTGACCTATTCAGCGGAACCCGAAACCCCACCACCCTATGGCGCAAGTCAAGGAATCTGCAGCCAATACGGTCGCAAAACCGTCTGAGCCTCTGATTCAGACCCTCCACCCGGCTCTGCACCAAAGGTCCGCAGTCGGTTCTGTCAACGATGCTGCAGATGGTGAGCTCTGCCTTCATCTCGTAAGCAAGACCGGCAGCCTTCACCAAATCAGATAGCCGCTGGAATCCAGAGAGAATTTCCTCAGATCCAAAGCGACACACGTCATTAGTGCCGACATGTGCCACCACCTGCAGCTGGCTGCACCCTGTGCTCTTCATGGCATCCGGAAGGACCCTTTCCACATCAGGAATGACTCCTCCCGGAATGCACACGGAGTGCACACTGGATTTCTTCCCCTCCTTAGCCGCCATATCCCTAAGGGGCCCCATTACGCGCCTAACATTGGAGCTCCCAACTACCAGTAAGCCCACCCTCTGCGATTGCCCGGACCTTGAAGGCTGAGAATGATCCTCTGAAACAGGGCAGGCGGCTGCATCTGGCTCAACCAGAGACAGTGCCTGAAACCGGTTTGTCAGACGCACCGGGGAGGCTTTCTGATCAGCCTCCGGGGACGCCTTTCGCTGCCTGCCACGCCTTGGAACGACCTCCCAATCAACCACAGGCGAGGGCTCAGCCCCACTGCGGGCAGCAACCGGGGCAACCACAGCGGCAGACCGATCTGGGGACAGACGGGATGAGGTTGACATCCCCGTGATACCCGAGTCCGGCTCCCCACAGTGGTGCCCATTGGCAACAGCCTCAAGCTGCGCGACCGAAGTCAGCGCCGATTGCAGCTGTGAGTGAAGGGATGCCAAGTCAGCCCTCATCCGAACACAGCAATCGCACTCCCTGTCCATTCTAATTGATGTTTAACAACAGTTACTGAAACACGAGTCCGTGCCTAGATAACGCAAGCGGAACACACAAAGAATGTATCAACTAACCTGTACAAATGCCTAACGACTGCGCTACAATCTGCTGAATTTACGATTACAGTAACTAAAACTCGAAATTGCACCTCCTATACGAAACTCACACGCAATTTAAATAAGAATCTACGAAGTAAACACTAAAGCGCGATGCTACAACTGTCAAATACTATAATACGCCCGAAATATATGAATTAAACAATGCAAGTACCCAAAAACACGCAAAGAAATTAATTAAACTATCTAACAAATAAGTAAGCTAGGGTTATACGACTTGCTGCAGCGGCTGCTTATCCAACGGCGGCAGGGAGCACACTGACTGGCCAACCGACACTGGCCGTTCACAACAAAAACAGAAGACAGACGACTACGCGAATTTGCACTATTCAGGTACTAAGGCGCGATGCTACAAGCCTCAAATACTATAATACGCCCGAAATATATAAATTAAACAATGCAAGTACCCAAAAACACGCAAAGAAATTAATTAAACTATCTAACAAATAAGTAAGCTAGGGTTATACGACTTGCTGCAGCGGCTGCTTATCCAACGGCGGCAGGGAGCACACTGACTGGCCAACCGACACTGGCCGTTCACAACAAAAACAGAAGACAGACGACTACGCGATTAGGCAGAATTGGTGGTGGAGTGTTTGTGTCTGTCAGTAGTGGTTTATCTTGTAGTGAAGTCGAAGTAGATACTCTGTGCGAATTGGTGTGGGTGGAGGTTATACTTAACAGCCGAATTAAGTTAATTATTGGCTCCTTCTACCGACCCCCAGACTCCGATGGTACAGCTGCGGAACAGTTCAGAGAAAGTTTGAGTCTCGTAAGAAATAAATACCCCACTCATACGGTTATAGTTGGTGGGGACTTCAACCTACCCTCGGTATGTTGGCAAAAATACTTGTTCAAAACCGGTGGTAGGCAGAAAACGTCTTCCGAGATTGTCCTAAATGCATTCTCCGAAAATTATTTCGAGCAGTTAGTCCACGAATCCACGAGAATTGTAAATGGTTGCGAAAACACACTTGACCTCTTGGCCACAAACAATCCAGAGCTGATAGAGAGCATCATGACTGATACAGGGATTAGTGATCACAAGGTCATTGTAGCTAGGCTCAAAACCATTTCTTCCAAATACATCAGAAACAAACGCAAAATAATTTTATTTAAAAAAGCGGATAAAGTGCCACTAGAAGCCTTCCTAAAAGACAATTTCCATTCCTTCCGAACTGACTATGCGAATGTAGACGAGATATGGCTCAAATTCAAAGATATAGTAGCAACAGCAATTGAGAGATTCATACCTCATAAATTGGTAAGAGATGGAACGGATCCCCCCTGGTACACAAAAAAGGTCCGAACGCTGTTGCAGAGGCAACGGAAAAAGCATGCTAAGTTCAGAAGAACGGGAAATCCCGAAGATGGGCTAAAATATACAGACGCGCGAAATTTGGCACGTACTTCGATGCGAGATGCCTTTAATAGGTTCCACAACGAAACATTGTCTCGAAATTTGGTAGAAAATCCGAAGAAATTCTGGTCGTATGTAAAGTACACAAGCGGCAAGATGCAGTCAATACCTTCGCTGCGCAGTGCCGATGGTACTGTTATCGACGACTGTGCCGCTAAAGCGGAGTTATTGAACGCAGTTTTCCGAAATTCCTTCACCGGGGAAGACGAATGGAATATTCCAGAATTTGAAACACGAACATCTGCTAGCATGAGTTTCTTAGAAGTAGATACCTTAGGGGTTGCGAAGCAACTCAAATCGCTTGATACGGGCAAGTCTTCAGGTCCAGATTGTATACCGATTAGGTTCCTTTCAGATTACGCTGATACTATAGCTCCCTACTTAGCACTCATATACAACCGCTCGCTCACCGATAGATCTGTACCTACAGATTGGAAAATTGCGCAGGTCGCACCAGTGTTCAAGAAGGGTAGTAGGAGTAATCCATTTAACTACAGACCTATATCATTGACGTCGGTTTGCAGTAGGGTTTTGGAGCATATACTGTATTCAAACATTATGAATCACCTCGAAGGGAACGATCTACTGACACGTAATCAGCATGGCTTCAGAAAACATCGCTCTTGGCAACGCAGCTAGCTCTTTATTCGCACGAAGTAATGGCCGCTATCGACAGGGGATCTCAAGTTGATTCCGTATTTCTAGATTTCCGGAAAGCTTTTGACACCGTTCCTCACAAGCGACTTCTAATCAAGCTGCGGAGCTATGGGGTATCGTCTCAGTTGTGCGACTGGATTCGTGATTTCCTGTCAGGAAGGTCGCAGTTCGTAGTAATAGACGGCAAATCATCGAGTAAAACTGAAGTGATATCAGGTGTTCCCCAGGGAAGCGTCCTGGGACCTCTACTGTTCCTGATCTATATAAATGACCTGGGTGACAATCTGAGCAGTTCTCTTAGACTGTTCGCAGATGATGCTGTAATTTACCGTCTAGTAAGGTAATCCGAAGACCAGTATCAGCTGCAAAGTGATTTAGAAAAGATTGCTGTATGGTGTGTCAGGTGGCAGTTGACGCTAAATAACGAAAAGTGTGAGATGATCCACATGAGTTCCAAAAGAAATCCGTTGGAATTCGATTACTCGATAAATAGTACAATTCTCAAGGCTGTCAATTCAACTAAGTACCTGGGTGTTAAAATTACGAACAACTTCAGTTGGAAGGACCACATAGATCATATTATCGGGAAGGCGAGCCAAAGGTTGCGTTTCATTGGCAGGACACTTAGAAGATGCAACAAGTCCACTAAAGAGACAGCTTACACTACACTCGTTCGTCCTCTGTTAGAATATTGCTGCGCGGTGTAGGATCCTTACCAGGTGGGATTGACGGAGGACATCGAAAGGGTGCAAAAAAGGGCAGCTCGTTTTGTATTATCGCGTTATAGGGGAGAGAGTGTGGCAGATATGATCCATGATTTGGGATGGAAGTCATTACAGCATAGACGTTTTTCGTCGTGGCGAGACCTTTTTACGAAATTTCAGTCACCAACTTTCTCTTCCGAATGCGAAAATATTTTGTTGAGCCCAACTTACATAGGTAGGAATGATCATCAAAATAAAATAAGAGAAATCAGAGCTCGAACAGAAAGGTTTAGGTGTTCGTTTTTCCCGCTCGCTGTTCGGGAGTGGAATAGTAGAGAGATAGTATGATTGTGGTTCGATGAACCCTCTGCCAAGCACTTAAATGTGAATTGCAGAGTAGTCATGTAGATGTAGATGTAGATGTAGATGTCCTTCGTCTTGGTAATCAGCGGCTGGCTTGCTGTAAGAGATCTTTACATTTATTATTACTGTTAAACACTGCTGTCAGTCGGGAGAATCAATCGTTTGTACAATTTGTTCCTTTTACGAAAGATTGCGAATTCCAGATGTGTACGAGGCCTTTTTGGACGATTTAACACAGACTCAGTGATTGCAGGCTCTCTTCGACACAGCTGAAACTTCCCCACTAATTACAGGGCCAACGTGATCACCGAATGATTGAGAAAAAACTCATTCGCTCATTCACTCCAGAACAAAAAAGTCACAAACATTATTTATCTCCATTACATGTTCAGATCTCCGGTGATTCCACGCCTTAATTATTTTCCTTTTACAATCTCTTTCTCTTCAAAACAAACCGCTAGCGGCACAAATGTTAATTGGCTCGCTTTAGCGAGAAGAAAAGCAGAATATGTATCTCTCAGAAACACATCAATCCCTCAACAGATACTCCAGAAGCTGTCGTCGTTACCACTCCAACAACCATGGAGAATGAATATATGCATCTCTGTTATTTCAAAGAATAAATACACTAGAAAATACTTTTGCATCGACGAGCTGTCGCCGCATATAGTACGAGAAAATCAGATCAGACAACTTTTCCAAAGTGAATGAATGTGGATGGTTTGAGTGAAAATGATTAATTAGTGCGTGGCAGAGGGTATTTGCTGTGGGGACATCACAATGCCCCTCGCAGCGAGCGAAGTTTGTGAGCCTCATTTTGATTTACCGAACACACTTCGCGAGCTATCTATTAGTGTGGGTAGTCCGGAAGTGATGAGTGTCAGTCCTCCGACTGAAAAAAAAATTATTTGTAGACAGACGAAGAAAAGAAACATTGAAAACAGAAGAAATAAAGAGACAGGTACCGCGGCTGTATTGCTTTTACGTGCATCAAGGTGTTATGTCTGTGGGTCTACCCAGTCTGGAACTTTCTTAGGTAGGGAAACCTTGGAAAACCACTTAAGCCTAGACCCCCAGCCTACGGTACATAGAAGATAGGAAAGCCTACAGAAGAGAAAAAATAATTTTGAAATTGATTTCTAAAGGAAAGATAGGGATAGATTTATATAACGATTTGGAGAAGAAAAATTTGTGCCTCTAGCTAAAAAAAAAATTGCAATCAATAACTCAAGTGGTTTTTTTTCCCGGATCTTGCATGTCCCCGACGTCCATATTTGTAGTCTGTCTTCTACGCGGCCCACGATGGGAAGAGTAGAAGAGACAGAGATACCAGATTTTACATGCAACATTCATTTCAAGGGATTAGCAATGACCGAAAGGAAAACTCTTCCTGTAAAAGAACTGGTTAGGTTGCACCGTCCAAGATTCTCCTTTTGGAAAACAAAATCCCTATGGCTCCATGCATCCTTTTTATTACGATGTACTGCAAGGAATTTAGCCATTGACTTAAGGTTTCCATTTATCCATTGACTAATGTTGTTGCCGAAAACATCATAATATTTATTCTAGTTTGAATTTTCTTTTGGACTTCGCATACCACTTAATCACCACTTGGGCTTATAAGTCCAAAAATTCTAACACATTTTCTGTCAATGATTTACTCTTTATAATTTAAAGGATTCCTGCAACTTGCAGTAGATTTTGTATTCAAATCATCTAATAATGGAAAGTGTGGTTCATTTTATACAGAGACATAATCCATCATTTCCTTGAAAAGTCATATCATTTATCTATGCTCATAAAAATTTTATCCTAAATACATATATTGCTCCGCTTGATTGCTGAAATGTAAAAGTTATTAGTGGCGAGTAATGTGGATTCACTTCTTTCATTTATTCTCTGATTCATCCGGCATTCATACATGTACATATATGGAAATGGATTTTCAAACAAAATTCCAAAGTGAACAAGACCCATTAAATAACTACTAATTCTATGAATATTAACTTGTTTTGACATTCAACTATAAGTCAAGTACTCTTAACCTCTAATTATGACACTTTTTTGAAGTTGAACATCAATCCGTTCCCCTCGCGTTTGATGCGAGTCTCTTACAAAGCATATCTGTGTCGTCTATATCGATACTGACTCTCGCGCCGACATCAATTGTTTTGCGCGGGAAATTATCTTTGCGTCGTTAACCGTCACTCATGATTCACTGCCTAAACGCATCACTTTACTTCACACCTTTACACATCTAAGCGTGCACTTGAAATTATATATGAACATTCACTGGGAACATCTTTTGATTATGCAGCGTAATTTTCGGGAAATATTTCTTTCTTCTTGAAGGTCATTCAGATCCTTTTATAATTCTTGATGACATTAGCAATGCTTAAGTTCTATGTTTACCCAAACACAGGTGAAGCCTATCTCCACTATCTTCTTTACAGCACTCGATATTTATAGTTATTCAATATTTCTATAATCTGTGTCACTGATTAATTATTTCAGTTTAAAGTTTTCTAACACTAAACACACACAGTATATTGTTATGTTTTTACGAGCGTTGCATCTCTGTCACCCGCAACACCATTTATCCCTATCTTCTAATCTTCATAAAAAATTTTCAAGTCGTTATGGGAAAATAACCTTTTAATTTTGTTAGATCCCGGCGATGCTAACAGATAAGCCCCAGGGTTCGGAATTTGTAGAATGATGTATGAGCCAGTATATAATAACCCCCATTTCTTTATACTCTTCTTTATTAAGGATGATTTGGTACGTCTTTTGACTAGTACCTTCTCTCCGGCTTGGTACGCCTGTCCCCTCTTGATTAATTTTTCATATTGTTGTTTTCTTTGATTTATGATGGCTTGTCTTACTTTTTCTTCCCACGGTATCTCAGTGTCGTGAGTTTGTTCAGTCCAGAAGTTTTCTTCTTTTGCCTCGAACATCAATTCATGAGGTGTATCACCAGTGGAGGAGTGGGGCATGTTGTTGTGTATCTGCTCAAATTCTTCCACATAATTTGCCAACGCTGTCTGCTTATTATGGCAATAGGTAGTCATAAAGCGATTGACCTCTCTAAAAATTCTCTCAATCAAATTGCCTTGTGGGTGGTAAAATGATGTTAGTATGTGTTTCACACCGACTTGAGACAAAGCCTGTTTCCATCGGAGTCCCGTGAATATCTTAGCATTGTCTTTTATTATCGCCTTAGGAAGATGATTTCCTTGTCAATCTTATTACAGTTACTTTGGTTGTAGCCGCCTCTATCGGGTATAGCTTTACGTATTTCGTACACACATCAAGAAATGCCAGCACATATCTAACACCACACGCTCCACACAGATCGCAGGAAATAAATTCTTTTTGTTCTCGGACTAATATAGAGCATAATGGGTGCTTACTCCCTTTTGAATCCGGGTTTGCTTTTTGACAGATTATGCATTTCTTCAAGACCTCATGCACTGTGCGCTTTATGTTGGGAAAATAGCAGTGCACACTTATCTTGTCTGCACATTTCTGTCGCACCGAAAAGTCCCCATGTTAAATGGGTGAACCATACGAGTTTCTCTATTTGAGCCTCAGGTATACACACACACCAACGGACTTTGTTTGGCCTTCCACAGCGGAAAAATACTACGCCATTTACCAGCTTGTAATAATTTGCCATCTGATTCGAAGTTTGCTGTTGTAACCTTTGAATGACACTTCCCCATTGAGCATCTCTTTTCTGTAACTTTACCATATGCGCACACAAATTGACGTAGTACGTCTTACATGGATTTTACTGCAGCAGCAATACAGGGAATTCTGAGTTATTATTTACTTCAATCTCTTTAGTCAAACCCTGTGGTGACCTTGATAGAGCGTCAGCAATAATGTTTTGCTGTCCTGAGACATGCACGATCTTAAATGGGTATTGCTGCAGATCGAGAGTCCATCTAGCCAGTCTGGGGTGTAACAGTTTACACATTTGTAAAAACGTTAATGATTGATGATGGCAATATACGACAGTCTATGGCCCATACAGATAATAATGAATTTTTTTAAATCCACAGATGACCGCAAGAGCCCCTAATTTTGTCGTCGTGTAAGTTCGATCACAGCTGGACAAAACACGACAAGCAAACGCAATAGGACAGAAGGTGAGTTGTCCATTTATCTTACGTACTTTGAAAAGGCACGCTCCAATACCCACATTCGAAGAATCTGTTGACAAGTAAAATTCTTCTTGCATGTCCGGATGGTACAAAAGCGGTGCATTTACTAATTGCTTCTTTATCTCTTCGAATGCTTCTTGACACTCTAATGTCCAGAGCCAGGGCACATCCTTCTTCAACAGACTATTTAGAGCTGCTGCGTTCATCGCCTGATGTGTTATGAATCTTCTAAAAAATGAGGCAAGGCCCATAAATCCTTTTAATTACCTCCTATTCCTGGGTGTTGGAAACTTGCTAGTTGCAATTAGCTTCTCCTTGGTTGGTAAAATTCCCTTTGCGTCAATTAGATGCCCCAAGAACTTGATTCTGTTTACTGCAAAATGGGATTTCTGTAGGTTAGCAGTTATTCCCGTGGTTTTGAACAGGTCCAACACTCCGTTCAGTGGTAATATGCTCCTCCCAAGTTTTCGGTGCAATAAGCAAATCATCAACAAACACTGTTATCCTGCTTCTCAGTTCTGGGCCTAGTGCATAATCTAGAGCTACTAGAAAGGTTCCAGCACTAATGTTGAGTACTGAAGGAACTACGGTGAATTGCTAATTTCTTCCGGAATAAATGAAAACCGTATACTTCCTTGATGACTCATCCAGCTTGACTTGCCAATAAGAGCTCCGCAAATCAATGCTCGTTAAATATTTGACATCCTGAAACCGTTGTATAAGTTCGTCTATGTTTTCCAGATGTGTTCTCACTGGAATTATGATTTTATTTATTTGTCTGGCGTCGAGTACCAGTCTAACAGTCCCAATTGCTTTTGGCACGACTAACAATGGGCAGCAGTATGGGCTTGTAGAGGGTTCCATCAAACCCCATTTCAACATGCGATCTATTTCCTTTTGAACTTGAGCCTTTAGCCTCCAGGGAACAGGATAGAAAGTTCTACAATACCTTTCGTGCGGCTTAACGTAGAGATGGCATATGTATCCCTTAATAACTCCTGGCCTTTCATCAAAAACTTTTTCATACGTTAATAACAATTCATTGAGCTGCTTCTTCTGATCTTCAATAATGCAGTCGGATTCGTTGACTTGGAATTCATTAATTACGTGCTGTTTATAATCTTGGGTCATCCTGATTACTTGCACACTAATCCCACAATTATATTTTCTCGTAAGGCTTTTTTTTAACAACTCCAACTCAATTTCTTGTTTATTAAAATTCAACCAAATTTTTCCTGTTTTGAAATCTATTCTGTATCCGTATTGACGTAATCTGTCGACTCCGATAATGCAATCTACCACCAAATTTTTTACAACAAGGAATATGCTTGATATTGCTACATTTCCGAATTCCACACCAAGTAGTGACTGAATCTTTACATTAGCCGATCGAGTCCCAACGGCGCCTATTATTCTGAAATTTTGATCTTGAAAAACTGGTACTCGTCTTATATTTCTGATCCTGTTGAATAGTGCCTCCGAAATAACATTTGTGGTTGCAGCTGTGTCTAAAACCGTCACTATAGGTACGGTCTCCATAATTAATTGCACTTCGGCTACTGCCACCTGTTCCTTATCCTCATCTTGTGGTTCTAAGTCCTCGGTCAGTTCATCTGCCAGGAATCGTCCATCATTGTACGTTAGCATGGGTACACATGTCCTGTTGCCCCTCAACCAATTGTTGACCGCTGCTCCGGGGCACGAGAGGGTCCTTACGAGTTTGTTGGATTTTGATTTGTCTGCTGGTTGACATCATCCGTCACTTCGGTAATTACCTGTTGATTCAGAGATGTCCGTCCCCACTGATGTTGGATATTTCAATTTATTCCTCCCGGTTGATTCCAATTTCTATTACTGTTATTATTCCAGGCTTGGGGTCTGAAATTTCTTTCGTTCCCCCACACTGGGTTGTATCTTTTCCCATTCCTGTTGTTCCTTTAATAGCCCCTCGCAAGACCATTGCCGGGATGACTATTGAGATTTTGAGTGGTTCCTCCATTATTTAACGATCTCTGTTCATTCCTACTAAGTGTCGCCATTGGTATAACCCATACTTCCACTTTGCCTACTGTTTGGCGGAGGTTCTATCGCCCTATATTGAAATCTGTTATTACGGGCTTTCTGGTTGATCTCTTCGATAATGTCTGTATGGTGTAACGTCGTGAGCAACGACTCCAAGTCTTTGTAGTCGCCGTAAATCAATTGATTTCGAATGCTAGTTGGTAGTCTTGCCTTAAGTATGTTTATTATATCTGGCAAGGGCATAGGTCTGTCCCAGTATCTCGTTTTATTTATATTTTTTTCTAAGTACCTTCTAAGGCTTTCTTTCGACAAGGAGAAAGGCTCTGGATAGAGCACCTCCTGCCTTAGGCGTTCCTGTACCCCTTCTGACCAGAACTTTGCTAAAAACGCCTTCTCAAAATCGTCATATGTCGGGCAAACAGAAGTCATGTCCGAGGCCCAGATCGCCCCCGAACCTTGTATATATCCTGTAACAAAACTGATCTTCTGCCACTCCGACCAATTTCTGGGTAGCACTCCTCTGAAACTTCGAATAAAAACAATTGGATGGACCCCCTTTTGTCAGGGTTAAAAATCTGGAATTGCCGATGCTTTATCATTTTTTCTTCGGCATGGCAAAGGCTTTCGTAATCTCCGGTAGATAAGAATTCACGCGAACAACCAGCTTGTGGCAATTTAATGTTTGAATTACTTGCACAAGTCGGTATCGTGTGCGAATGGGCAGTAACTGGCTCCATAGTCGTTGCCAACATCTGCTGCTGCCCTGTATTCATTTGTTCTGGGCTCTGTTATGAAGCGCCCATGCCGGCCGCGGTGGTCTAGCGGTTCTAGGCGCTCAGTCCGGAATCGCGCGACTGCTACGCTCGCAGATTCCAGTTTTGCCTCGGGCATGGATGTGTGTGACGTCCTTAGGTTAGTTAGGTTTAAGTAGTTCTAAGTTCTAGGGGACTGATGACGACAGATGTTAAGTCACATAGTGCTCAGAGCCATTTGAACCATTTTTTGAAGCGCGCATCGACTCTTCTATCGTTTGTTTCCAATGCTGTCGCACCTCCTCAAGTCCTTTCGCAAACGAATTCTCTTCCTGTTTGCCAGATAAATTCTGGAATGCTGCCTTAACATTTTGCTCAACGTTTTCACACATTAGCCTTCTGTTTTCTAATGTGATTTCGGATAATTTACCCGTTATTACGTTAATTTGGTGGTCCATAACGTCTTGACGCTCTGTCAGATGTTCAACGCTTTCCTTTAGGTTTGTCTATGTGCCAATTCAGGAAGTTTTGCAATTGCGCATGCCATGGCGTCTTGCTTTTCTACTAATTGCGGAAACATTTCCACTTGTTCCCGTACGGTATCTATCTTAATAGCCACATACTCCTTCATTTCGATACGTACGCGCTGAGTAGACTCCTCACATTGTGCTTTCACCAATTCCATTTGTGCAGTTAATTTTCGTTCCGTCTCTTCGGCCTGATCTTTGAGATCCTTGTTCTTCGCCTCTATCCGCTGATCTAATTCGGAAAAACTGTCTTGTAACTGCTGCTTCATCTCTTCATGAGTTTGAGTGACTGTCACTAATTGTGCTTTAATATCGGTTTTCAGATTTTCCTGCCCTTCAGTAAATGAGGCAAATTTCGCATTAATGTCGGTTTTCAAAGTATTTATGCTCTCGGTTATCATCTGCATCTGTCTCATGATAATTACCAATGGATCGAATCCCTGCTGCGTACTCGCTGTTACACCCGCAGCCGTGTTGTAAGTAGGCTGTTTAGGTTTCTTTTATTGGTAACGCCGCCGCCACGTAGCGCTCTGTATGAAAATCACTGGCTGTCCGGTGTGCAGTCTCTGGCTGGTTGGCATTGTAATACTCGCCATTGTAGTGTTGGGCAGCGGCAGCTGGATGCTAACAGAGCGTAGCGTTGCGCAGTTGGAGGTGAGCCGCCAGCAGTGGTGGAGAGAGATGGCGGAGTTTTGAAATTTGTAAGAATTGGTGTCATGAACTGCTATATATATTATGACTATTAAGGTAAATACATTGTTTGTTCTCTATTAAAATCTTTCATTTGCTAACTGTGCCTATCAGTAGTTAGTGACTTCCGTAGTTTGAATCTTTTAGTTAGCTGGCAGTAGTGGCGCTCGCTGTATTTCAGTAGTTCGAGTAACGAAGATTTTTGTGAGGTAAGTGATTTGTGAAACATATAGATTAATGTTAGTCAGGGCCATTCTCTTGTAGGGATTACTGAAAGTCAGATTGCGTTGCGCAAAAAAAAAAAAAAAAAAAAAAAAAAAAAAAAAAAAAAATATATATATATATATATATATATATATATATATATATATATATATATATATATGTGTGTCAGTTTAAGCACAGTCGTGTACAATTATTCTAAGGGGAGGTTTCGGTGTCTACAGGGCGTTCTGTTGCGCTATCTCTAGCCATCGGTCCTACAGCACTTCTTACTGCTTCGTTATTATCAGTGCTAACGGCTGAAGGCTGATGCGTGCTGCTTTGCTCTGCTTGACTCATCCTAAACATTGCCCTAGTTAAAACCATATAAATGTTCTACTGTCACTAAATGTAACTTCCTTCAAACGAGAGTAGTTCTGTGCCTAATTTCTTAAAATACACATACAGATAAATGCAACTGGGTCAGGTCAATCGAAACACTTCCTATATCTAGCCTTAACACAAATAATCATTGTTAAAATATCATACAACACTTAACAAATACGCGTATGCTTCAATTGTACTAGCAAGCTTCTTTAATATAAATATTAATATGGCCTTTTCCCTGAGCCCAGCGTGCTGTCTTTCGGCTTTATTTGTGGATCCAATTATATCACGTGCGAGTCTTTCTTCTCTTTTCCAAGCATCAGTTAGGTTACCTCGTCGTAGTTGACACGAAGCAGAGAGAAAAATTATTTTAGCAACGTCCAAACACGTGTCCTGTCACGTATTTCCCATTTTAACATTTTTTATGTTCGGATAATAGGTTGCCGTCTCTTTAATCTAACAACATATGATTAATGCAGCTAGCCGCTATCTCTGTGTAAGTCTTGCCTGCATAGACGTGTATCTGTTGTCTTTAAGATCCCTTCACCTTCACACATAAATCTATACACTAAAGTAAGGCCCTCCCAGTTCTTGGCTGATCCGTCATAAGACAGGCGAAAAATTATACCAATGGAGGATTATTAGTACTGTCTCTATTTTCATTCGCTCTCTCTCTATTCTCTCCTTTATATATGTATAGTTTTTAATATAAGATTTCATTACATGATATAGTGATAAAAGGAATCAGCCAAATAGAATCTTTGGTGGAGTCCTTGGTCTTGGTAATCAGCGGCTGGCTTGCTGTAAGAGATCTTTACATTTATTATTACTGTTAAACACTGCAGTCAGTTGGGAGAATCAATCGTTTGGACAATTTGTTCCTTTTACGAAAGATTGCGGATTCCAGATGTGTACGAAGCCTTTTTCGACCATTTAACACAGACTCAATGATTGTAGGCTCTCTTCGACACAGCTGAAACTTCCCCACTAATTACAGGGCCAACGTGATCAACAAATGATTCAGAAAAAATTCATTCGTTCATTCACTCCAGAACAAAAAAGTCACAAAGCTTATTTATGGAGGAAATCGTGTATTAAATCCATCTCCATTACATGTCCAGATCTCCGGTGATTCCACGACTTAATTATTTTCCTTTTACAATCTCTTTCTCTTCAAAACAAACCGCTAGCGGCACAAATGTTAATTGGCTCGCTTTAGCGAGAAGAAAAGCAGAATATTTATCTCTCAGAAACAGTCAGTCCCTCAACAGATACTCCAGAAGCTGTCCTCGTTACCACTCCAACAACCATGGAGAATGCATATATGCATCTCTGTTATTTCAAAGAATAAATGCATTAGAAAATACTTTTGCGTCGACGAGCTGTCGCCGCACATATTACGAGAAAATCAGATCAGTAAACTTTTCCAAAGTGAATGAATGTGGATGGTTTGATTGAAAATGATTAATCTTAGCGAGCTATCTATTAGTGTGGGTAATCCGGAAATGATGAGTGTCAGTCCTCCGACTGAAAAAAAAAATTATTTATTAGACAGACGAAGAAAAGAAACATTGAAAACAGAAGAAACGAAGAGACAGGTACCGTGGCTGTATTGCTTTTACGTGCATCAAGGTGTTACGTCTGCTGTGCACCACCAATGAAACTGTTATCGGGATCTACCCATTCGGGAACTTACTTAAGCAGGGAAACCTTGGGAAACCTCTTAAGCCTAGACCCCCAGCCAATGAATAAAAATGTAAATAATTCAAATGGCTCTGAGCACTATGGAACTTAACATCTATGGTCATCAGTCCCCTAGAACTTTGAACTACTTAATCCTAACTAACCTAAGGACATCACACAACACCCAGTCATCACGAGGTAGAGAAAATCCCTGACTTTATTGACACATTCCTGGGGTCAGATACATCACATGATCACACTGACAGAACCACAGGCACATAGACACAGGCAACAGAGCATGCACAATGTCGCCACTAGTACAGTGTATATCCACCTTTCGCAGCAATGCAGGCTGCTATTCTCCCATGGAGACGATCGTAGAGATGCTGGATGTAGTCCTGTGGAACGGCTTGCCATGCCATTTCCACCTGGCGCCTCAGTTGGACCAGCGTTCGTGCTGCACGTGCAGACCGCGTGAGACGACGCTTCATCCAGTCCCAAACATGCTCAATGGGGGACAGATCCGGAGATCTTGCTGGCCAGGGTAGTTGACTTACACCTTCTAGAGCACGTTGGGTGGCACGGGATACATGCGGACGTGCATTGTCCTGTTGGAACAGCAAGTTCCCTTGCCGGTCTTGGAATGGTAGAACGATAGGTTCGATGACGGTTTGGATGTACCGTGCACTATTCAGTGTCCCCTCGACGATCACCAGAGGTGTACGGCCAGTGTAGGAGATCGCTCCCCACACCATGATACCGGGTGTTGGCCCTGTGTGCCTCGGTCGTATGCAGGCCTGATTGTGGCGCTCACCTGCACGGCGCCAAACACGCATACGACCATCATTGGCACCAAGGCAGAAGCGACTCTCATCGCTGAAGACGACACGTCTCCATTCGTCCCTCCATTCACGCCTGTCGCGACACCACTGGAGGCGGGCTGCACGATGTTTGGGCGTGAGCGGAAGACGGCCTAACGGTGTGCGGGACCGTAGCCCAGCTTCATGGAGACGGTTGCGAATGGTCCTCGCCGATACCCAAGGAGCAACAGTGTCCCTAATTTGCTGGGAAGTGGCGGTGCGGTCCCCTACGGCACTGTGTAGGATCCTACGGTCTTGGCGTGCATCTGTGCGTCGCTGCGGTCCGGTCCCAGGTCGACGGGCACGTGCACCTTCCGCCGACCACTGGCGACAACATCGATGTACTGTGGAGACCTCACGCCCCACGTGTTGAGCAATTCGGCGGTCCGTCCACCCGGCCTCCCGCATGCCCACTATATGCCCTCGCTCAAAGTCCGTCAACTGCATATACGGTTCACGTCCACGCTGTCGTGGCATGCTACCAGTGTTAAAGACTGCGATGGAGCTCCGTATGCCACGGCAAACTGGCTGACACTGACTGCGACGGTGCACAGATGCTGCGCAGCTAGCGGTATTCGACGGCCAACACCGCGGTTCCTGGTGTGTCCGCTGTGCTGTGCGTGTGATCATTGCTTATACAGCCCTCTCGCAGTGTCCGGAGCAAGTATGGTGGGTCTGAGACACCTGTGTCAATGTGTTCTTTTTCCATTTCCAGGCGTGTAGCTTTTCTGAATTTAGTTTAAATGTGAAATTAATGTGAAACTCGAAACCTGCCGCTGAATTAAAGAAAATATATGAAAAAGGTTTCTATTTGTTTGGTACTAACGTTGACGAATTAATTTCTCATGTTGAGAAACAGTAAAGGAATCCTCAGAAAATGTTAAAAGTCAGTTAATGGAGGTTATTAAAAATGTAGGTATTGGAAACAAGTAAAGTATACATCCACTGAGGAGGATGTACATAATATTGCCTAAACAACTGCTGCCGTAGAATTTGCTTCTGAAAATGACCACAAAACTTTATAAATTAAAATTAAAACTTTAAGTGTAAATTGTTTAAAGTCTGTGAAGGATCGTGTGGAAGTGATAGACTCTGATACAGACCAGTTGACTAATCAAGCGAAGCAACACAAACTCAGCTGCGTGAGCATGACAATAGATTGTCTAAAGTGCAACATTCATTTAGAACTGGTACTAACGGTGAGGGCTGTCGTTTGTGACACTATCATCTGAAGTTGCTTATATTACAAACAGACAGTTTTCACGTTTTGGTCCTTCGGGAAATGTGCACTCAAAAGAAATTTGGAATGACTGAAATTGTTTTCGTAATTTGATCACAGAGAGACAAAATATTAGTTTTCTGATGTCGACATTTTTGAGGGAAGGTAGGACGTGGAGTCTCACCATAACTGAACAATATACCATGCTAGAAAAATTTAAAGAAGCCTTTTTCAAAGAATATTAGGCTAAATGGAAGCAACTGGTGTTGCAAAGTAGTTTCTGGGCAAGTGAAAAATTTAATCCCAGGCAGGAATGTGTAAAAAAAGTTTATTAATTACTTCTAAAGAGTCTTATTACAGGAAGAGGAGCAAGCAGATAGGAAATTTAGGCCCCAAGGAAACGCATAAACAGACGAAAACTTTAATGTGAGCAGAATGAGTGTGTCTTGTAACGATAACAGGAGAGGAGCCAGGAGATGGCGCCATACTACGGCAAACAGATCAATTAAAAGAAAGCACAAATCTCTGTACAGGTCACGTTCTCCGAGTCGTGATAGTGAAATTTCCAAAACAGAAAACAGGTTAGAAAAGAGTAAGAAATGAACCAAAATATCAGAGTATATTAACTAGATCCTGTTTGGGAAGTGGCTAGAATTTGCAGAACGAGTAAAAGCAATTTGGACCCACTAGCCATGCTTTTAGTAGAGTGTAACAACCAAATAATGGAATTTAAAAATATGGAAAGGCGTGATACAGCTGAAGTTAGTTAGTTTGGAAGGGAAGGGAATAGACGAGGTACTGACAGTATTGAAACTGTGAGGACGGGTCGTGAGTCGTACTTGGGTAGCTCAGTTGATGGAGCACTTGCCTGTGAAAGGCAAAGGTCCCGGCTTCGACTCTCGGTCCGGCACACAGTTTTAATCTGCCAGGATGTGTCGAGAATAATGAAGTTGGAATATGCATGTTTATTGGTGACTTAGAAGAGTGTCTTAATACGAAAGTACGAAGTAAACACTGCAATGCAGAGAATATGGTAGATGGTTCTAAGGAAAATGACAGATCATTTTATTTACAGGAAAACACGTTAAATGAAACCGATGACGAATCTTGTGCTGGAAAAAAAGGGAACACAGATAATGAGAGGTTACAGGAAAAGGCGAGAAAAGGGTCAAGGAAACCCTGAAGGCAATTCATGAAGATTTGTTTGGAGTAATGGGAGAATTGCAGGCAGGTGATGACCATAATGATGGTCAATCTGTCTCTGAAATTTAGGGGAGGACGAAGGTGATAGTGAACACGAAGAATTAGCGAAAAAAAATAATTACTGTGAAAAGAGAGGAGACGGATATGTAGAAGTATTTTGATATTTATTAGTAGACAGATTGAGAAATGTTAAGAGGCTGAATGGTAGGGAAATCCTGTAAATACGTCTGTAATCTCCAGATAAAGAGAAGGAAAACTGTGCACAGTTTAGTGGAAGAAGATGAAGTAAACAATATTAGATGAAAAGACACGGGAGTCAATAACTTGTTAGAGGTTCAAATGGCTCTAAGCACTATGGGACTTAATATCTGAGGTCATCATTCCCCTAAACGTAAACTACTTAAACCTAACTAACCTAAGGACATCACACACAGCCATGCCTGAGGCAGGATTCGAACCTGCGACCGATGCGGCAGTGCGGTTCTTGACTGAAGCTCCTAGAACCGCTCGGCCACAAGGCCGGTCTTGTTTGAGGATTCAAGTTGAAGACGTGCGGTGTTTAGCTGACAGTGGCGCTGATTTCTGTTCTGTTACTCATAAATTGTTAGATTGTTCACTTAACAAGGAGGAATTGGTAATAATAATGCCTGTCATGGATTCCCAAATAATTGTAGCCACTGGAATAGTAAAGAAGCCTGTTAAATATGAAGTGATGTTACCTATTAACATAAATGGGATCCAGTTCTATTAAAAATTTCTAATAATTTCCGGGTGAGCTTTGACATGTTTACTGGGATAGAATTCTTTAATAAATACAATGAGAACTTCGATTTCAGTGCTGACTCTGTGGTTTTGGAAGTAAAGGGAGAACAATTAGTATACAATTTTACAGGAAAAAGAAACTGAAAACTGAGGAAAGGGACAGTATTCCTATAAAATGCTGTAGGAAATAGGAAGAATTAGACGGATATAACGAATTTAATGAAGGAGTGGGGGTGGATCCAGAGGAATTAGAAACGGTCCACTATAAAATGGAGGTGAAGGTGGAGTATTTACGTAAATTAGATAAGATCTTGGGTAAGGACCATCAGAGAGCACTGATGGAATATCAGGTGACACATGATCACCAGGTACTAGAGTTATTGCTAATATTATTTCATCCTCCTTTCATATTGACAGTCTTCGTCTTCTGTCATTTTGATTTTGGCCTAATATATTTTATCTCCTTTACTTTCATGAGAAAAGTAGAGGTATTAGGGGTGCTGATGTATTAGGAGATGCTAAAGTGTTAGGGAGTGTTGTTGAGCTGAAGTTAATTACTAGAAGTGTAAAGAAATTCAGAGTAAAGAAAAGTATTAGGGAATGTGGATGAGTAATAATCAGGCCATGATTAGCAAAGAAAGTAATTAATGCGGAAATAAAGTGATTTGTTGCTGAGAAGTGTGTGTTGTTGTGTAGAAAAATGGGCGATAGGTACTGGAATAGTGGTCTAAAGATTACAGGAGGTGACACGTGGATGAACGGATCACTGCAAGGTGGTAGAAGTGAGTGTTATTGTATTGGAAAATAGGCAGGATGTTGCGGCACTGTGATGTAAATGAGACCTGATGTGATTCATCAGGAAACTAACTTCTGTATATAAACTAACTAGTTGTGGGATAAATTGCCAATTGTTGACGAGTGTGTTGTCAGGAAGAACAGTGTTTAACAGGTGTTGGAATAGTGATGAAACACTTACTAGGTGTGACTAAAACATGCTGAGTAGTATGATAAAGTAGAGTGTTACAGAAAATATTGAATAGTTATCCTAATATGACTAAACCCAACTGTGAGAGAGAAAGGCTGAAAAGAGTGAAAAGAATTTTGTATATGATTTCATTATTTTGGATATGATCTCTTTCTGTTTTAGGTCAAATATTTGATTGTGATGATTTCGAGAGACGACGTGGCCTTCCTAAAATATGTATGACTGAATATAAAGTGTGAAGAGAACATGGTAAAAAAAAGTGGTAACAATAGTAACTATAAAACGTTGTAAAAGAATTATTTCTGCTAGTTTTCAGTTTATTGAAAGATTTTGCAAAACCTAGTTAAGTTAAATTTACTAAATTAATCAAGTATATCTTGCTTTCATAATCAATCCGTTTTACTAAAGTTATTGATGTTTCTCACTTTGGGAAGTAATGCTTTACAAGTAGTTTCATTTTTGTGCCGTTTGAGAGCACCAACTAAAAATTCTCTGTTAATTTACTTTCAATGAGGAGAATCAGTTAAACAATTTAAAGTTAATAATATAAGGAACAGGAACAATTTTAGGGAAAATTTATCATTACTATTATTTATATTTCAGGAAAATACAGTGTGAAATTGTAGTCTTAGACGAAACTATGTCTTCAGGTAAACAGCTTTCTATGGAAAGCCTGGGATGTATTTTAGGCAGAGATGGAGTGTTGCAGACGCCACACAAATAAGGTGCCGTGACGATGTAAGAAAAGCGATTACAAACGTAGGACACTAGAGAAGCGCCGTATCTAAGGCAGGAGTGGAAATGCAATTATACACAGATAGAACTGAGAGTGACTTTTAGGGTGAAGCGAAAGAATAAATTGCAGAGATTATAAATAAACGAAAATTCTGAAGTTAAAATAAAACGTAAGTTCAGCATTTAACTAAAATACCACAAGTAATCTGAAGTTATCTCAAAATATAAGTTAATTTGTTGTTTGAAAAAGGACTTGTATAATTCTTAATTTTGTGAAGAGTATCGGAGAAAAATTATTTTTTGTAAAACAATAGTCTAGGTTAGCTTCAGAGGTGCCAAATCCGGATTAAGAATTATATATTCCAATTTATTAAGTTTGTTGTTGGAAAACTATTAAAAGTAGAAAAATAGCTAAGATGCAGTATAATTTTTGGTATGAGACGTAGTGCTTGCAATCACACCTATGTAGGTAAGAGAGGCAAGCGAGCAGGTTATCCCATAACAGATGCTTTCTGATCTAGTAGCTAGCTGAAAGTAGTTAAAACTGTGGCTGAAAGGTGTTTGCATCTTACGGACAATGAAATAATACGTAGTTAGAATGTGTTTTGCAACAAAAATGACCTATTGTGACTGTTACGACTTACCTTAATTATTGGTAATTTAATCTGTTTATTACTATGATTGATGGTCGGAACGGATAATAAGATAATGAATGAATATTGTTATGCCTATTAACTGAGTACGTTATCGTGAGTACTGTGTGCAGGGGGAGTGAATCATACTCAGGTGAAATTGTAAAGTGCAATTAGCCAGTTTATGGGACTGAGGAAACGAAACATTTGGCGATAATTCTGCTATTTAAAGAGCGAGTTATTTCTATAACTATGGATTTTCTAAATTTGTTCATTTTGTTAACTGTTCATAAAAGCTGTTAAGTTATGATTGTTCAACGGTAGAAGAAGTGGGTTGGCGCGATTTAGTGCCATATTGGATTGGCTATGATGTGTATTAGCCCATCAGAGGACAGTACGTTCGCGCGTATTTTGTGAGCTAACTAACTGCTTTGTGAAGTCTAAAGCAGTAGTTTGAAACCCAGACATCAAAATGTTTGGATGCGGGTATAACAAGCTCTGAAGAGATGTGATACTGTTGCAGAATAATGATTGATACTTGACCGTGGAATGTCGCAAAGTGCATGTGAACGTGTGAGAAAAACGAACAAATGAAATTCCGACACACATCACCTCTTGCCCGAAGAAAAAGTTCAAATCCGCACTCTAATCTGGTGGTCATGGTGATGGTCTTTTGTGACTTTGAAAGGGTTATTCTCTTGTACGTCGTCCCATGTGCTGCAATGAGCAATTCTGAAGTGTATTTCATTACCGTCGGGAATTTGGAAAACGACTTTAGCACGTTCGTTGCCACAAAAATGCAGAAGAAAATTTCCTATTCATGATAACGCCAGGTGTCACACGAGTCCCCGCACCTGAGAGGAGCTCACAAAACGTTATTGGACTGCTATTCCTGATGCACCCTACCGCCCGGATCTCGCACCTTCCCGTTCTGGACTCTCGAACAAAACCAAACTGCTTTCAGAAAGGAAAATTGTTCAGTTAAATACTGAACGCACCTTGCATACAGCGGCAGTTATTTTTGCAGCACTTCGTACATATCTATTATGATCAGTGTTGGCAATCGACATAAGCACTGTGAACAGCCTCTTTGCGTGTTTACTCCAGCGATCTAATATCTTGGGGGTCAGTCTGTTTGCCGATCAGTTTCCAAAGGACCTTTCACACGCACCCACCAGACGACCGACTGACAAATTGCACGTGTGTAGGTGCTTTGGCCAACCGATCGACCAAATTGCCTTGTTGTTCAGTACGTTGAGTACGACCATCCGACAGCTCTCCTGCCGCCATTTCACCCAGACTCCACAACCACTTCACCTTTGCCACGCCCACTGCCCGACAACAGTTCGTCTTCTGTCAGTGGCCGGCCGCTGGTGGCCGAGAGGTTCTGGCGCTACAGTCAGGAACCGCGCGACCGCTACGGTCGCAGGTTCGAATCCTGCCTCGGGCATGGATGTGTCTAATTTCATTAGGTTAGTTAGGTTTAAGTAGTTCTAAGTTCTAGGGGACTTATGACCTCAGCAGTTGAGTCCCATAGTGCTCAGAGCCATTTGAACCATTTTTCTGTCAGTGCTCCCAGAATTAAAGGCTTGTCTAATATACATGGCTGAGTGGGAAGCTGGCGAAATCTTAATGGCAGAGTTTCTGGAGAAATTTCAAGACTGCAGACGTTTGTGGGACAGGTTGTGCGAGGAGTATTACAATAGATACGCCAGAGATGAAGCACTTGTTTTACTTTTTAACGAATCGGTAATGGTTTCATGTCGCACATAGAGTAAAAGGTATGTATTTTATGAACTAGTTGTTATCTACAGCTAGATTCACTGTAGTTCTTTTGTGATGATTGATGGTAAGTAAGTTAATGCATGTGCAATAACGTCAGCTGCTCTCACGTGTTTGCCTGTTCGGGTAAGCACAGCACGAAGCGTAGGTTGCCCCCCCCCCCCCCCCCCCACCTGCATCCCCTCCAACAAACCCAACGGATGACGACATGACGCATATACAGCATTGCTGCTGAGCGGTGCGTGCATCTATGCACCACGCTGTTAAATTAGCTGTACATATACAATGTGTACGCCAAGCAACAAATTTAATATTTTTTTAACATGGCTTATATTCACTGATGCAAAAAAGAGTGCTCTATCCTCTACTTCACACTTCCAAATCTCAAATTTACTTTTTTTATCAGTTTCTAAAGTAGCCTCTATTCTTCCTCAGATTTAAAGCTATATCCATACGAGATTTAATAGAAAATGTTCAGAGGTTTAGTCATGAAAATGTAAGGGAGTCACTTTTACATGTATTATATTACAGTATGAAAGTATGTATCAAACACTTTGAGGATTGTGTGAACATTGTATTCATTATGTTGAATCGTATTACGTAGGACATATTACTCAAAAAAAGCATTTTCCCAAATACAATGAAATTCGAAAGTTAAATAATATATAGCTTTTACAGACAATAAACATGTTTTCCTAATATGCATATCATTATTCAGATCAATACATATCTTGTTCTACACAATTTCTAAAGTGCCGTAAGTTCTTCCCCAGTATTCAGGGTAGCTCCACGTCATATTTCATCAAAATCAGTTCAGTGGTTTAGTCCTGAAAAGGTAACACATACTTTTGACTTTATAGAATTTCCGATTACGACTTATTTTTTCGCTGCTCGTATTTTAATTAACTAAAGCCTTTATGTTGCCCCAAGCTACGCTCACAATACCTGTGAAAACGTCAAGTAGGTTTTGAGATCAGCGTGTTCAAACACACAAACATGACGGTTGTGCAGTTTTGTTATTAGTATAGCTGAAAGTCCGTCGACATTCTGTATTTCGACTTTTAGGTTTTATTTCCTATAGTTATCATACATGTAGTTTAAAAACCGAAATACGGACGGAGTAGATCTGAGATTTCACTTCCGACATGTGTCACATATAAAACTCAAAATCCAAAACACAAAGTCAAGAGTTAAAAAATTCCAACTTATACTCACCAAGCCTTCTTCTATGAAAAGGAAAGAGGAAATCTTTTTTTTTACAGGTCTAACAGTTGCAAAATGCTTCATTTCTTTCGTTATTAGATGATGTGAGCCACCACCATTTATACTCTCCCTTCTTCTAATTTAAATGAGTTTTTAATCTCACAAGGGACATCTTTTATCCTACATACATCAATAAAGTATTAAAATTGAAATGAACATCTTTTGTTTCGTTCATTTTGCTTTACCAAGATGTATTTCCTCAGGCAACTTTAAGTCACGTTGCAAGTTTCAAGAATCATTTTATATGCTTTTTCTGGGAGGGAGGGAGGGAGGGGGGAGGGGGAGGAGGTCTGCACTGAATATGGATTTAAATGTGCACTGAATATGTATGAGGTCCTCGTAACTTCAGCCAGTGGCTAGAACTCATGATGAGATAATAGCTTCTAATCAGAGCTTATAGCTTCTCTTATGACTGTATACTTTTATTTATTATTAAGAATGGTTTGATGATGTTCAGCAGCTCCAAAAATTAGGCTTCATCAATTCTCAGATAATACAAAAACATCGGCTCCCAACTGTTTTAGTAACAGAGCATGGGTGAATTTCTGTCTCTGCATTACACTCGTGTAGGCATACTGCTTCCTCTGGGCGTTTTTGGGCGCTGTTACCTGTAAAACAGCAAACGCAAATTCCAGTTTTTATTTCTGTGTAAAACCAAGCGTGATGTCGTCGAAGGTAACTTCAGTGAACGTACTATAAACAGTTCACAATCAGCGATAGGAACAGAGAGGCGCTGTGATCGCTGCGTAATGTCGGTCGGGAAGTGTGTAGGCTGCACACGAAATTGGTAAGTCGGTCGTTCTGTCGGTTGGGAAGTGCGTGTGTAAGACCTTCAAGCTTCCCGGGTTGCAAACCATAAGTGTAGTCTTGTCTGAAAGCCTGTTCGCTATTCGGTATTCTGTGCTGTATTGTTTCGGTTGCTAGTTCGTGGAGCCGTGCTTGGTGAGAACACTGTCTGGTGCCGAGCCGTGCTGGTATAGAGGTTGTACAATGTATACGGAATGAGTCTGACCATTTCAATTACATTCCGTGGCGTGGTGACGCTTAGCTAGCTGAAGTGCTTGCGTTACAATGAAATCGCTTGGTCGCGGTTACTCCGCGATTAGGAACGAGGTGTTGTGCTTGCACGTTGTATAACTAGTACGTTCCTAATGCATGACTGAACGGAAGCTGGTTACAAAACATTATATTTTCTTCTCAGCTCGTCGTGTTATAAATCGAAAGTTATTACATTCTCCTGAATTATGAAATAGTTTTTTGCTTTTTTCAAAATCGTGAACTGAAACGCAGTGTTTCAATTACCTGTCATGAATCTGAATTTTGTACCTGTTGTTTTGAGTAGTAGTCGGGTATTGTAAATCACATACTTTTCTTCAGTAACGATACAGTCGATTAGAAATCAGTCTGCTTCTTTCGGAACTATTTCGGTGTGTACCTCATTAGTCTTTGTTATTAACACATAATATGGTGTCAGGTGGCACGGCCGCATCTTCTTGTATGTTGTGAATTTGCTTCACGACCCATGAGTAATCTCGTCCATCAGAATTCATTTATGGAGATGCAGTCACAAGGCATTAATAATAAGTAGTTTTTCTTTGCATCCTGTAGGTTTAAGGTGCAAATAAGATAGATCAACGGGTACTGTTTCCTTGATTGCTGTTTGTCAATCATCGCGGAGGGTGCTCTGGTACATTACTATGATGTTACGAAAAAATTTCAGAATTTATATGTCCTTTCAGATAGTTTAATTATTATTTACACTTAAAGCCTAAATCGTTCCAGGCAAATGCCGGGATGGTTGCTTTGGAAGGGCACGGCCGACTTCCTTCCCCATCCGTCCCTAATCCGATGAGACCGATGACCTCGCTGTTTGGTCGCTTATCCCAAACAACCCAACATTTATAGGCAATGAGTACAAAACTGAGAGGCGCAACTGGCCGCTATAAGCTGACAGCTAGGACCTGTTCGACGTAGTTCACCGCCTTTATGAGTCGGTGCTCACTGAATAGCATTCACATTTTCACTCTACAAGCCCGTATCTTATTTGCGTGGGATTATGGAAGTGCGTGTGTACGTGTGACTCTTTCCTTTAAACTTTATGGCTCAGACAGCGATTACAAATTATTTTCTGTGGGTTAACATCTATGCTTCTTGTACAGCCTTGAGGTTTCAGGGCGTAACTATTACTACTCTTGGAAGTATTTATCGGTTTATATCACAAAACAACATTTGCACAGTCAAACCACTTTGCACCGAATCCAGAGCGCCAAGGCCGGACCTATTTTTTGAAACTAATCAATGAGTTACGTTCCATGTGGTACTATTAGTCTCAAGACATAAAGGCAAACAAATGAAAACACGACATATGAAAAACGTAAGCTGTTTCATTATTTCAAAAGCAATCACCGTTGCTATTAATATATCTATAGCATTGTAACACAAGAGAGTCAACGCCTTCATGGAAAAGTGTTCACAGTTGCCTAATAACCCGGCGTGCACCGCTTCGTCCGAATGTGTTTCTTCAGGATTCCAAACACACGGGAATTAGTTAATGAAAGATCGTGAATGTATGGAGGATGTGTAAGAGCTTTACAGCGAAACTTCAGCAGCACGGTCGAAAGGTGTGTTTGCGCCCGTATGTTTACCAAGTTCTTTCGGCGTCTCTGCAGAAGTGTCGCTGGGAAGTTCCGCGTAATTCAGCTATGTGTGTGTTTACAACAAAATAACGTCAATATTCTACCCACACAGCAATCAATGTACTCACATGACGTTTAGCGCTGGCTTCGACACTTAGTGTTATGTGCGTTGACGTATAGAAGAAGTATGGTTTGTAGATACCCTGACTGGGCTGGGACTCTGTATCACAGCTGGATGGTAAAAATAGCAACCTAAACCTGGTTACGTAAGCAATTAGAGCATATATAAACTTGTACATTTACATATAGTACATGGAAAAATATATATAGCAATATTAGTAATGTAAGCAATACGAGGAATATACACTCCTGGAAATTGAAATAAGAACACCGTGAATTCATTGTCCCAGGAAGGGGAAACTTTATTGACACATTCCTGGGGTCAGATACATCACATGATCACACTGACAGAACCACAGGCACATACACACAGGCAACAGAGCATGCACAATGTCGGCACTAGTACAGTGTATATCCACCTTTCGCAGCAATGCAGGCTGCTATTCTCCCACGGAGACGATCGTAGAGATGCTGGATGTAGTCCTGTGGAATGGCTTGCCATGCCATTTCCACCTGGCGCCTCAGTTGGACCAGCGTTCGTGCTGGACGTGCAGACCGCGTGAGACGACGCTTCATCCAGTCCCAAACATGCTCAATGGGGGACAGATCCGGAGATCTTGCTGGCCAGGGTAGTTGACTTACACCTTCTAGAGCACGTTGGGTGGCACGGGATACATGCGGACGTGCATTGTCCTGTTGGAACAGCAAGTTCTCTAGCCGGTCTAGGAATGGTAGAACGATGGGTTCGATGACGGTTTGGATGTACCGTGCACTATTCAGTGTCCCCTCGACGATCACCAGAGGTGTACGGCCAGTGTAGGAGATCGCTCCCCACACCATGATGCCGGGTATTGGCCCTGTGTGCCTCGGTCGTATGCAGTCCTGATTGTGGTGCTCACCTGCAAGGCGCCAAACACGCATATGACCATCATTGGCACCAAGGCAGAAGCGACTATCATCGCCGAAGACGACACGTCTCCATTCGTCCCTCCATTCACGCCTGTCGCGACACCACTGGAGGCGGGCTGCACGATGTTTGGGCGTGAGCGGAAGACGGCCTAACGGTGTGCGGGACCGTAGCCCAGCTTCATGGAGACGGTTGCGAATGGTCTTCGCCGATACCCCAGGAGCAACAGTGTCCCTAATTTGCTGGGAAGTGGTGGTGCGGTCCCCTACGGCACTGCGTAGGATCCTACGGTCTTGGCGTGCATCCGTGCGTCGCTGCGGTCCGGTCCCAGGTCGACGGGCACGTGCACCTTTCGTCGACCACTGGCGACAACATCGATGTACTGTGGAGACCTCACGCCCCACGTGTTGAGCAATTCGGCGGTACGTCCACCCGGCCTCCCGCATGCCCACTATACGCCCTCGCTCAAAGTCTGTCAACTGCACATACGGTTCACGTCCACGCTGTCGCGGCATGCTACCAGTGTTAAAGACTGCGATGGAGCTCCGTATGCCACGGCAAACTGGCTGACACTGACGGCGGCGGTGCACAAATGCTGCGCAGCTAGCGCCATTCGACGGCCAACACCGCGGTTCCTGGTGTGTCCGCTGTGCCGTGCGTGTGATCATTGCTTGTACAGCCCTCTCGCAGTGTCCGGAGCAAGTATGGTTGGTCTGACACGCCGGTTTCAATGTGTTCTTTTTTCCATTTCCAGGAGTGCATACGAGGTGCGACAATAAAGTAATGGGACTGATTTTCTTTGCAAGATGTAGCAACCTTGCAGGCTTGCGTTGGGACAATACCTTTGAACATGCTTCTAGTTCAAGCAGCACATCGATGCAACTTGTCAGTCGTGAATTCTGCTGTAAAAAGTTAACACGTGTTTGAGTCTCTTGTCATGGAAATGGAACCCAATAATATTGAGCAACGTTATGCCATTTCTTTTTGCGTTAAACTGGGTGAAAACGCGACGCCAGCTTATGGTAAGCGTCTGAAGGCTTTTGGTTCAAATGGTTCAAATAGCTCTGGGCACTATGCGACTTAACTTCTGAGGTCATCAGTCCCCTAGAACTTAGAACTACTTAAACCTAACTAACCTAAGGACATCACACACATCCATACCCGAGACAAGATTCGAACCTGCGACCGTAGCGGTCGCGAGGTTCCAGACTGTAGCGCCTAGAACCGCTCGGCCACGCCGGCCGGCAAAGACTTTTGGAGAGGAGGTTATGGCAAAGTTCGCAATGGTGCTCGAAGGGATCACCAAGACCAAAAAAAGCTCGCATGTCAAAGTCAAACGTGGAATGCATGCTTCTATGCTTCTTTGATTCCAAGGAAATTGTTCATAAAGAGTGGGTGCCTCCTGAATAAACAGTTAACCAATATTACTACAAAGAAATTTTAGAAAAGAGTTCTTCATGTCTATACCAACATTGCTGATAATTGGATTCTGAATCACGATAAAGTGCCATCCCATACTGCTGTGTCACTACAGCAATTTTTTACCCTCAAAACAAATTTCAGTTCTACCACAACCATCTTATTCACCAGATATCGCTCCGTGCCACTTTTTTTTCTATTTTCAAGAATCAATAAGGAGGTAAGGGACACCATTTTCAAATTACAGAGATTTCGAAAAAGCTGTGACGAGGGTCTTGGAGGATATTACCGAAGATGAGTTCCAGAAATGTTACCATAAATGGAAGAAGCGCTGGAAAAAGTGTGTGCAATCAGAAGGGAAGTACTTTGAAGGAGACTAAACTTGACTAAAACGGTGAGCAACATTTTTTTCCACATAAGTCTCATTACTTTGTTGTTGCACTTCGTACACTTGCACATTTAAATATCTACACACGGTCCGGTCACATGGTCACATTAATGTGACCAGCGCCTAAGTTCGACGTCAACGTGCAATAAACATTCACAGACAGCAGGTAGCAGCATTAGCAATGGAAAGTGTATAAAGCACGTCGAGGGAAAGCGGAAAACGCTCGAGTTTTTGTCATAATGCGGAAACAGAGCAATTTATCTGACGTCCAAGAGGGCATGATCATTGGGTTTCGCGTCAAGGGTGGAAGCATTTCCCAAACGGCTAAGTTTGTGATCAGTTTGCACGCCGCCAAGGTGAAAGTATACCGTGCGTGGCAAAGTAGCGCTGTCCAAAACCGTCACAGAGGGAACTGTTGTGCACCACGGGCCGCAGATGACAAATGTGAACGACTGCTGCGGAGATGTCCAACTGATCACCCAGAGGAACCAAGCGGCTACCTACAGCCTCTCTTCAACGACAGTTCGGTGAAAGTTGTTGCGTCTGGGCCTCCGCAGCAGGCACCTGTTTCATACAGCCATGCTAATGGGTCTTCAACGGCTACGAAGGCTCGAACTGGCACGCCAGTACCGCAAATGCACGTCCACTGATTGGGGGCAGGCGGCCTTATGAGATGAATCATGTTTTATCCTCCATCAAACAGATGACTGTTGGCGTGTACGGCGTGACACGTCTTGAAACGAACACCCTGCAAGGGTCCAGACCGGAGGAGGGAGTATCACAGTCTACGGAATGTTTTTGTGCGATCCCCTGGGTACTCTCGTCATTCTGGAGAATACAGTGGATCAACATAAGTATGCATCTATTCTTGGGAACCATGTCCACCCTTACATGCAGTTTCATTTTCCTCACCTTAATGTTCTCTATTCAAATTTCGCGCCAGGCATTAATAGCACACACAGAAAATGTTGTGGGGAAAGCTAACCAAAGACTGCGCTACGCTGGCAGGACACTTAGAAAATGTAACAGATCTACTAAGGAAACTGCTTGCACTACCTTTGTCCGTCCTCGTTTAGAATACTGTTGCACGGTGTGGGATCCTTATCAGACAGGACTGACGGAGTACGTCTAAAAACTTCAAAGAAGGGCAGCACGTTATGTATTATCGCGAAATATGGGAGAGAGTATCACTGAAATGATACAGGATTTGGGCTGGGCATCATTAAAAGAAAGGCGTTTTTCGTTCGACGGAATCTTCTCACGAAATTCCAATCACCAACTTTGTCCTCCGAATGAGAAAATATTTTGTTGACTCCGATCTACATAGGGAGAAACGATCACAACTATAAAATAAGGGAAATTAGTGCTCGTACGGAAAGACATAGGTGATCGTTCTTTCCGCGCGCTATACGAGATTGGAATAATAGAGAATTGTGAAGTTGGTTCCATGAACCCTCTGCCAGGCACTTAAATGTGATTTGCTAAGTATCCACTTAGATGTAACTGCAGATGCACATCAGTTTTACTTTAAACACTCGCTATAACGGTCGCGACCATTAGTTATCTTTGAGATTGCGCATAGTGAGCTGATGTTAGTCAAGGCTGCCTTTAAGGCAGGGCCGGCCAAACGCTGCACAGTGTGCAGACGTGCGGAAGTTCTGCACATGTACGCACGTGTGCGATAGCGACTTCTGTTATTAGACATGTGTCCTAAATGAACGGCGGAGGCTCCACTTCCCTGTGGTACAAGCAAGAGCGCAACATATCCAGTCTCGTTTACCCCTGGTGACCGTAACCTTAACAGAGAAGTACTGAGAAATGGCAAGTACTGTGAAAAAGGAAAGGATGGGAGTCCTATGTTCTCAGTCGTTTAAAAATGACTGGGAACTGCAATTTTTTTTGTAGGCGTTGGTGAAAACTCACAGTGTCTGCTGTGCCTCAGAATAATAGGCAGCCAGCGTAAGTTTTCAATTGAAAGACATTACAATATATATGACAAAGACGAGTGTAGTGTACTCAACAGTGAAGAACGGCAAGCAAAATTAAATGTCCTTTAGAAAATAGATCAGACACATCAACTAGATTTTACTGAACGTCAAAGTAACTGATACTCATTGAACGCTTAGTTTCTTGTGTTACATTTGTCTGTTTTACTTTACGCTGTGCAATGTTCTGTTTGCAAATTTTTCAGAATGACAACCACACTAAAGCTTCACTGCGAGCAAATTTTAAAATAGCATTAAGAATTGCACAATCGGGGAAACCTTTTTGCAAAGGGGAGTTCGTGAAAGGTTGTCTGATTAATGCTGCAGAACTTGTGTGTCCCACGAACGTTAGCAGGTTTCAAGAAATCAGTCTATCCAAACAGTGACAAGACGTATCAGTGCTATGGCGGGCGATCTGCACAGGCAGCTAATAAATAAGGCTAAATACTTTGTTGATTTCTCTGTTGCGCTCAATGAAGCAACAGATCTTAGAGATACAGTCCAGGTTGTAATTTACATACGAGGTGTCGATGACGCACTTTGTGTAACAGAGGAGCGACATCTGTGCGTAGAAACATGCAGTACATGAACGCTGACGGCTGTGGCGTGCACGCTGTGACCCGGAAGTTGCACATGTGCAAGAGCACCGCACGCGTGCAGAATTTCTGGCCGGCCCTGCTTTGAAGCGACAAAGACGCCATTATCAACACCTCACTCAGTTTGAAGGAGGTCGTGTAAAAGAAATACGATAAGGTGGATGTTTCTTTCCGATATTGCATAAATGTAGCCACTGCACGTTATTGCCGGCAGCGGTGGTCACGAGAATATATAGTCCCCAGAAGACCAGGCCCCGGAGGCCATCAGGCAGTACCGAAAGGGAAGACCATCGTGTTCGGCGTATGGCTCTGGCTCATCGTATTGCATCTGCAGCAACAGTTGGCACCACTGTTACACAACGAACTGTTACAAGTCGGTTACTTCAAGGACAGCTCCAAGCCTGACGCCATGTAGATGCACTGCACTGACCCCAAAGCACAGCCATTTGGAACTTCAGTGGTGTCAAGCGAGAGCTTATTGGAGGGCGGGATGCAGGTCTTTTGTGTTTCCCGATGAAAGCTAGTTCTGCTTCAGAGCCAGTGATGGCCGTGTGTTGGTTAGGAGAGGCCAGTTGAGAACCTGCAACCAACCTGTCTGCGTGCTCTTTTTCGAAGAGAATCACACCAAGAATATCATTCCACTTTTATGTTTCATGCATGCCTCTCTTCATAAACTTGCTGAGACAATGCATCAGGAGGTAATGAGTATCAGCAGAGCAGGATATCGTGGTAATGAAAAGATTCATCTTGTGGTGAAGAATATGAACATGAATACTTAGATTCAATAGAGATGTTCCATGAAATCACTTTACCTGACATAACCGTATTTTCCAGAAAACTAATAGGCACTGTTAAAATGGATGTGGAGTATGAGCATGTGGAGAATGTTTGGCCGGAGTTACACGTCCCTAATTTAGGAGAATATGCAAGATTATACATGAACAACGATGTCCAGTTGCTCGTGGACATTTTCGAGAAACTCCAGAGTGTAGGCCTAGGTACATACCACCTTCCTGCCTTCTATTTCACACCTGTCAGCCTCTAACTCTTGACTGGTGTAGGCATGCTGCTCTTCTTCAAACGGGGAATTTTCAGGGGAATTTGCCAATTTCTGCATGGGTCTGCATAGCAAATAACTAATGAAGGAGTGAGGAAGAGAACAGACTGTCCATCGATTGAAGCTATATCCTTTACTTGGATGTAAGCAACCTCTGCATCCGTGCCATGCTACAAAGTCTACCGTCTGGAGGGTTCTGATGGCTGTTAATAGTGGAAATTGTGAGACTGAAGGAGAAGACCCATGACTCTGGATGCACGTGAGAGATATATTCTGGAAGTAGGACTGGAATATCCCGCCCATTTGCATGACGATCAAAGCGAGTTGGCGCTGTGCCTGGAGCCCCAACTCCCCCGAAATGCTACTGTCCCGAAGCTGTTGACAATGCAGTGGAACAAGCAGCGATATATTCTACGCTGCAGAAACATCCAGGAATGTCTCAGGTTCGGAATCAGACTTTTTCGAGTCACCCATGATATCTCCTTCAAGCAATGTTTTTGATTGAAGGATTGCGTTGGTATGAACACTGAACAGATGGCACTTGTGACGTGTAATTTTGAAAAACATTATTACAAGTTAATGAATAATTCAGTTTTCGGAAAAAATTGAAAATGTTAGAGAATATTGCGAAATTCACTTAGTTTACTGGTGGGATGGGTGTTATGGGAAGAAATTACATTGTCAGGCTAAATCTCAGGTGTGCCACCGTCTTTAGAGAAGAGTGCAGTTCAAGAAGCTTGTTTACATCGGCATGTGTGTTCTGGACCTCTTCAGATCACACATGTACCGATTCCACTACCAGGCTGCAAAGCCAGACTTTGCAGATCCCAGGTTACTGACAGTTTCATCTCCTGGGTGAAAGGCTGTCATCCATACGAAGTTATTAGGTACAATCACGAAGAATCTGACACGTCTGGAATACTTTTGGAATAACTCCAAGAAGAAGGTTATCGGCCTGATGAAAGACGAGATGAACGGTTCGCAGATTGTAAAATACACTCCTGGAAATTGAAATAAGAACACCGTGAATTCATTGTCCCAGGAAGGGGAAACTTTATTGACACATTCCTGGGGTCAGATACATCACATGATCACACTGACAGAACCACAGGCACATACACACAGGCAACAGAGCATGCACAATGTCGGCACTAGTACAGTGTATATCCACCTTTCGCAGCACTGCAGGCTGCTATTCTCCCATGGAGACGATCGTAGAGATGCTGGATGTAGTCCTGTGGAACGGCTTGCCATGCCATTTCCACCTGGCGCCTCAGTTGGACCAGCGTTCGTGCTGCACGTGCAGACCGCGTGAGACGACGCTTCATCCAGTCCCAAACATGCTCAATGGGGGACAGATCCGGAGATCTTGCTGGCCAGGGTAGTTGACTTACACCTTCTAGAGCACGTTGGGTGGCACGGGATACATGCGGACGTGCATTGTCCTGTTGGAACAGCAAGTTCCCTTGCCGGTCTAGGAATGGTAGAACGATGGGTTCGATGACGGTTTGGATGTACCGTGCACTATTCAGTGTCCCCTCGACGATCACCAGAGGTGTACGGCCAGTGTAGGAGATCGCTCCCCACACCATGATGCCGGGTGTTGGCCCTGTGTGCCTCGGTCGTATGCAGGCCTGATTGTGGCGCTCACCTGCACGGCGCCAAACACGCATACGACCATCATTGGCACCAAGGCAGAAGCGACTCTCATCGCTGAAGACGACACGTCTCCATTCGTCCCTCCATTCACGCCTGTCGCGACACCACTGGAGGCGGGCTGCACGATGTTGGGGCGTGAGCGGAAGACGGCCTAACGGTATCCGGGACCGTAGCCCAGCTTCATGGAAACGGTTGCGAATGGTCCTCGCCGATACCCCAGGAGCAACAGTGTCCCTAATTTGCTGGGAAGTGGCGGTGCGGTCCCCTACGGCACTGCGTAGGATCCTACGGTCTTGGCGTGCATCCGTGCGTCGCTGCGGTTCAGTCCCAGGTCGACGGGCACGTGCACCTCCTGCCGACCACTGGCGACAACATCGATGTACTGTGGAGACCTCATGCCCCACGTGTTGAACAATTCGGCGGTACGTCCACCCGGCCTCCCACATGCCCACTATACGCCCTCGCTCAAAGTCCGTCAACTGCACATACGGTTCACGTCCACGCTGTCGCGGCATACTACCAGTGTTAAAGACTGCGATGGAGCTCCGTATGCCACGGAAAACTGGCTGACACTGACGGCGGCGGTGCACAAACGCTGCGCAGCTAGCGCCATTTGACGGCCAACACCGCGGTTCCTGGTGTGTCCACTGTGCCGTGCGTGTGATCATTGCTTGTACAGCCCTCTTGCAGTGTCCGGAGCAAGTATGGTGGGTCTGACAACCCGGTGTCAATGTGTTCTTTTTTCCATTTCCAGGAGTGTATATTGAGTCAGGTCAAAAATGTCCTCATACTGCATGTATGCAAGTGCCATCCAGTGGCGATTTAAGATGCGCTTCATTCTGCCTCATTGGGCTGTCTTGGCAGAGCATTACAAGAGGTGACTACTCGAGGGCGTTGACACTTTGCCGTTAATGATGCACCAAGATGACATCCTGTTGAGAAGTGGTAAGGTATGTATTATTCTGCAACTCTGAAAGAAGGGCTCTTGTCTTTAGAAGACAGTGTTTCATCTGTTGGGATGGCAACAGTAGTCCCCCGCCACCCCGTACTCACACTATTCACTGAATTTGTGGTTGGTTAATTTGTTTGTAAATAGCGTATGTGTGTGAGTGGAATAGTTATATGAGCCACTTGTCGTAGTTGTGTTTGTGTTTCGTAAGTTTGCAAGTCTGATTACACACTATGTGTGCATGTAAATACTGTACATACTAATAAATTATTTTACACTAGATGTTACTCGAGCCTGTCAGAGATCTGAGTAAGTAAGCTACTGTATGTAGAACAGCATTAGTTGCTCTCATATGTCTACCTGTTTTTTTCATTATTTTCAATCGAATGAAGTAGCACATATCAATCAATAAAAGCATTTTTGGGCATATTAAAGTTCAGTAGCCAAAGAGTAAATACCTGCTTCAAAGGGTAAATATTTTTATGTAATTCACGTAAAATTCTTCAAATCAATAACTATCTTGTTTTATGAGGTCTTGAAGAGAAAGTACTGTATGTTACAAATTACCAGGCAAAAAAATTTCACCATTTCCTTCTGGACATGTGCGCTTGCCAATTTTAAACAATAAATCATTTTCATTTCCATGCAGTTCAATGTTTATGACGTCATATCCCCTGAAGTATACGTCAACAGTGATACAATAGTGCAAGTACATTAACTTGAGAGTACAGTTATTAGTAAAGAAGCAATCAATTAAAAACATTTTAACTGGTGCGGCAGTGTTATTGCATAAACAGCGAAAATGCAGTAAGCGATAAATGTTTTAGGTTTCATCATTTTAAGGGTTTTATTATTCGAGAAATAGTGTCACGAAAGTTTGAAAATATAATTAGCATATACAATTAGTATATACAAAAAACTTTGCTTTGTAAAAAAAAGGGAAAAGCACTCTGCGTGTATGTCATTAGAAACAAATAACAGTGTCAATAAAAAAATGTTAATAAAACAACAAATTAGTGTACAAAATGTATTGTAAAAAACAAAATTGTTGATAATAAACTATTAGTTAATTAGTTTTATCATCTTTATTATTTCCAAAGCCTGCCGCTATAAAATTATTGTTTACAATAAATCTGAACCTCTCCCCATAATGCACAGACGTTGAATGATAAGGCCTATGCAGTTGAACTAGTTATAAAGAACGATCAGGGGGAGGGAGACTTCAATTCTTACTGGTCCAGGGGGAGAGGAGGCGCTTCCCGCCATTCTGATGTACTCCCATTGGTCGAGGAGTTTCCCACCAATTTCATTTCACGTGACCAGTATCGAGTTACGTCACAACCTAGTACTCTTGCCTAAGGTGCAGGGCTCCCCTGGATGACCCTGAATACAGCTCACACACTTCCTTAAGGTGTTTGGGTATTGCAGGTGTTCCTCTCGATAATTTTTACCATTTCTCTGGGGAAGGGAGTGATGGTGGCCTTGCATATATATTTAACCTAAGTATGTAACCTCACACTAGAAGTGAGATAAGATTGATATCTTGGCTTGTACTATAACTGATAAAATACTGCTTATCACTGGAGTGTGCCCCTTTAAATCACGCTTCTTTAAATTGTGTCCCTTTAAATCGTGTCCCTTTAAAACGTGTCCCTTTAAATCTGTAGTTGAAGTTTCCGTTGCAAATGTTTTCTCGTTAGAAGCGTGCTGTGCGGTATCCTTGCAATTAGTCGTACCCACATTGGTGAAGTCTTCCGATGACTGCAACGAAATCAGACTCTTTGGGATGTCGCTGTGATCCTGCTCTTTGATGTGGTAACATAAAATATCAGTCTTCTGCACAAATCATCGCCCTTGATCGTCTTTGCCTGAGCGTATGGTTGTTGAAACTGTGATTAGAAATGGTTGTCATGTATGAACGTAAGAAGTTGATACTTAATCACAAGGCCATGTTTTCCTGTGATCCACCTCTAATCCGAAAGCTGTTCTTCGACGTAGTTCGTTCAACAAAGCACTTCTTTCTGCATCATACGGCCACACCAGAGCGTTTTAACGCGAGTAAAGCAAGTAAGGTTTAAAATATTGAAAGAAAGAGCATTTCTCGTGGGTTAATATACAAAAATTGACAGTAGCACTGCGCAAGACAATTGTTCCTGTGCTGTCTGGTTGTCCATGTAATAATCTGTATTTTCAAGTCGCGCGGGGTAACCGCGCGGTCTAGGGAGCCTTGTCACGGTCCGCGCGGCTCCCCCGTCGGAGGTTCGAGTCCTCCCTCGGGCATGGGCGTGTGTGTGTCGTCCTTAGCGTAAGTTAGTTTAAGTAACACTAAAATAACAACATAGTATAGCATAGTAGAGTAACCCCATAGTGGTAAAGGATCACCATAGACACCTGTAGTGTTTAACATAATAGCTGCAGATAGAATATTGTAATAGTTAAAAGTAGGACCTACTAATGTATTTAGGTAGTAGGTTAAATTGTATCATTATAATAATTGGTCAATAAAGATTAAAAAAAAAAGTAGTGTGTAAGCTTAGGGACCGATGACCTCAGCAGTTTAGGGCCATAATACATTACCACAAATTTCAACTTTTTTTTGTATTTTAAAGACCAAATGTAAACTCACTTATTTTAAACACTCTAACGCTGTCAAAACAGCAGGAAAATTTACTGAAAGGTGCACAACTGTTGGATTGCTTCAGTTATGGTCCCGTAGGGCACTGCATTTCGGACAAAATGGACGTCTACTCATGCCATAGTCACACTGTTGAGTACCCGTTCGCTGCTATATACGGTATTCACCTAACCACCGTGAAGTAGACCATCTCATCAAAAGCATCTGGAGGCTGTTAGTGGACATTAATATGAGGTGTGTGTACCCTTCGCTTTTATGAAGGCTTGGACTCTGCTGAGTATACTTGGAATGAGGTGACTGAATGTCTGTGAAGGAAAGGCAGCCCATATTTCCTCAAATACCAAAACTAGAGAAGGTATTGATGTTGGACGTTGGGATCTGGAGCGAAGTTAACGATCTGACTCATCCCAAAGGTGTTCCATGCAGTTCAGGTCGGGAGCTTGGTAAAGCAGTCCAGGCACTGGCAATCTAAACCCTTGCCACAGGGTATAGCGCGATTCGTTATTCCAAATAACTCGTTTCAAGTCATCCCTCTTTATACCAACCCAGTCGTCGTTTAGCGTTGTCCACAGAAATGTGTATCGTATGGGGAACTGTTCGACCAGTGAACCTCATTCCTGGCGGATTCTCGATGGTCCCTATCTATTAGTACATAAAGTCTGCCTGATATTTTTTAGCTGTGGTTGTTCTTTCCCGTTTCCACTTGACAATGACGTTACCAACAGTCGACTTGGCCAGATCTAGAGGAGTCGAAATGTCCCTTGTGGCTTTTTACTCAGATGAAGTATAATGACCAGTCCACATTCTAAGTTACTGAGCTCTTCTGACCGACCCATTCTGCTGCCACTGCTGCTGTGCTGACAGTATTCTCCGCCTATACCGGCAAGTCCACCTCTCGAGGCATTTAGTGGTCGATTCAACATTACATCGGCGTGTCTGGATTGTGTATCCGACATCGACATCGAAAGTGAGGAATGCAATGATATTTTATTGAACACAGTCACAGTGCAACGAGAGAAACAATTCGTAGTCGGTCCACCAGAAGATCCAGGAGTTCAAAGGCATTATACGCAGTATCGAAGACTTCCAATGTACACTCATGCTGATAAATTAAGAATAATTGCAGAATGTTGTGCCACACAACGTGGCACTACACAAAACTGGCGCTAATAGCATAGGCACATAGGGAACAAACACGACACTGATCTGTAAGTCCACGGTATTGGTGACAAGTTGAGAATACCGTCCCGAAACACGTGCGCTGTTTCCTGCGCATGGACCCCGACATCAATATGGGATATGATCACCATGCACACGTACACAGGCCGCACAACGGGTTGGAATACTCTGGATCACGTGGTGGAACAGCTGTTAGGTTATAGCCTCCCATTCTTGCACTAGTGCCTGTCGGAGCTCCTGATGTGTCCTAGGGATTTGAAGACGTGCAGCGATACGTCGGCCTAGAGAATTCCAGTCCTGCTCGATGGGGCTCAGGTCTGGAGAACAGGCAGGCCACTCCATTCGCCTGATGTATTCTGTTTCAAGGTACTCCTCCACGATGGCAGCTCGGTGGGGCCGTGCGTTATCATCCATCAGGAGAAAGGTGGAACCCACTGCACTCTTGAAAAGGTGGACATACTGATAAAAAATGACGTCCCAATGCACCTGACCTGTTACAGTTCCTCTGTCAAAGACATGCAGGGGTGAAAGTGCACTAATCATAACCTCACCCCACACCATCAAACGACGACCTCCATACAAGTCCCTTTCAAGGACATTAATGGGTTGGTATGTGGTTCCTGGTTCACGCCAGATGAAAACCCGGCGAGAATCACTGTTCGGACTATTCCTGGACTCGTCCGTTAACATAACCTGGAATCATTGTTCCAATGATTATGTACTGTGTTCTTGACACTAGGCTTTACGGGATCTCCTGTGACCAGGGGTCAGTGGAATGCACGTTGCAGGTCTCCGCGCGAATAAACCATGTCTGTTCAGTCGTCTGTAGACCGTGTGTCTGGAGACAACTGTTTCAGTGGCTGCGGTAAGGTTCCGAGTAAGGCTACCTGCAGCACTCCGTGGCTGTCTTCTGGCACTGATGGTAAGATATCGGTCTTCTTGTGGTGTTGTACACTGTGGATGTCTAGTACTGTAGCTGCCATAATCTTGAGATCTCACTTTGTAGCACACGGAGGGGCTGTGCTACAACCTGATGCGTTTGACCAGCCTCCAGTTAGCCTAGTATTCTACCCCTCATAACGTCATCAATACGTGTTCTTTGAGTCATTTTCAATACACAGTCACCATTAGCACGTCTGAAAACATCTGCACACTTAATCGCTGCACCGTACTCTGACATGCACCAACTCACCTCTGCGTATGTGGCCTGCTGCCAGCACCACGGTGCAACGACCGCAGGTCAAACGCAATGCATGGTCATACCCCGAGGTGATTTAAACCAGCAAACCGCACCCTGAGCGCTGTTTCACCACGTATCAGCATTTCTGGTGGCGTCTCTAGCTGCTTGATAATTCGAAGTCTGCTTACACGGCCGATGTCGGTCACCACATAATAGCCACACGACAAAGTTGGTGCACCCCTTGACCTATTACCTACTAACGCGACCACGGCATATGTCAGCGATCGTGCTGTTTCAATATCGACGCACTTCGAACACAGTAAGGAGGTTCGAAGGGATTTAGGTTGCAGCTGTTATGCAGAGACGATGAAACTTGCACAGGACAGACTAACGGGAGGGCCGCACCAAACTACTCTTCGTACTGAAAACCACAAAAACAGTAAGAGACGTATAAAATGGGACGGAAACCAGGGCCTGAGTTGCTGTGAGGACAGATACAAACCATCACTGTCGTAGCGGTATGTTCCATAAGAAATGGAATGTCACTATATAACAAACCGGTTTCACAGGGACCGATCACTGAGCCCCGTTCAAGCTACACACACGCTGGTATTGCGCACTTTGACATCGACGAGGCATGATTTCCGCGTTTCCATTTCGTCTGAGGGCTCATCATTGACTTTTCCGTCACTTATAAGACGGCGCTGCTGGGTCTGCGTATGCCAGCTCTGTGCAGTCATAAGCATTTACAGTCGGTACACTTTATCAAAGGTTTGATTTATTTGGAACTGTCTTCCTTAGTGTTGTCAAGTCGTCGTGTGTAATGTAGTAATGGGAAATTCAGTGTGAATCAGCATACTGTGGGCAGCAGTTGAATTTGGTAAAAATAGGAAACAGTCGCCTTATATTTAATTTTAGTAGTTGGAACCGTTAAGATGGACAACCAGACAACACAGGAACAAAAACCTTTTACAACGCTACTGCTTTTATTTTCCACTTCTACATCTGTCATTCCAGGAACGTGGGACGGATAATAATAGGAACATTGTAGTGACGTTCTATAAAGGAATTTCTGAAAACGGAATTTCTTTCTTAATTTCGCCATCTTGTAGGTACGTTGCCATCATGATCAATACGAGTAGTATATCGACTAATTTTACGTAATACCAAAACTTTAGATTTCGTTTTTTTCCAATGGAAAAAACAAAATCTATAGTTTTGGTATTACGTAAAATTCTCTGACAACAATCTTGATACTTGTTTTAGCTATAATTACTTTTTGTTTGGATCAATTTGGATCTATTTTCGTAGCAACTTCCTAATGTTGTTATTCCTGTCCCTTCTAATCTACATCTACATAAATATTCCGCAAGTGACTTCTCAATGCATGTCAGAAGCTACATCGTACTATTATTATCAGTTTTCTTTCCTGTTACATTCACGTAATGGGCGAAGGAAAAAAGTCTAAATGCCTCTGGTTGCGTCCTGATCTCTCTTATGTTATTCTCATGGCCCCTACCGGAGGTATACGTTGGTGTTAGCATAAAGGTCGCAGAGTCACCTTTCAGCACAGGTTATTTCATTTTATACAGCTGGGTTTCGGGAAAACTATGAGGACATGCCGAAAAGTAAAGCCCCTGGAATTTTTATGTGAAAACTGTTAAGTACTGATGCTAAGCTGTGTTCGCATCGACCCTCTGTCCATAATTATGTTGTATAAATGGAGATGATGTTTTAACTACTGACGACGTCTTTGGCACAATTGTTCTATGATTCTCCATTGCAGGATGTGATTTTAGTGTATTTTACTTCTGCTGAAGATATATTTAGATATACGGAAACCGTGGTCAAGAATTTAAATAAATCTTTATACTGCAACTGTTTTGGCTTTCATCATTTACCGTGAAAAAAAAAACCCGTTAAGGCTTCATAAATAAACCGAACCTTATTAACGGCCCACACCTTTGTTCCTCATGTCTACGTATTTATTTCTCAACGTAGCTACCCTTATGACGAACACATTTCTCCCAGCGAGAGACGAGTTTGTTGATACCTTCACTGTAGAAAGTTGTTTGGCTTTGTCGACGCAGACGCAACCTCACCTCTGTTTGCACCACTACGTCACTGTCAAAATGAAGCCCTCGAAGGCGTTCCTTAAGTTTTGGAGACAGATGAAAATCGGATGGGGTCAAGTTGTGACTACTGAAGGAGAGGGTGCTTCATATCTGTATGAACTCTTCGAATTCGAAACTCGATTACAGCAGGCTGTTTCTCTCGCTCTGACATTGTGACATCACACACCGCCATGTTTCACACTATAATTCGGAGCCCTCTAGCAGCAGAGGGCTGCAAATATGTAGTCATGAAAAACAAAGATGTAGAACATTTATAGCTTTTGTTTTATTCAAAAAGCTTTAATAGTTTTCACATAAAAATTCTGAGACAAGTACATGTTCCATGTACCGAAGGTTCCCATCAAAGTTCCCTGGGCATTTCTGGTACACTTTCATAAGTACTGTGTCGATATTTTACAATCCTAGCAAATGCGTCTCTGAAATCAGTCGATGTCTGTTGCCATGCCTCCTTGATAAAGAATCCCAAAACTGGAAAAATTTTCGTCACTCTAGCATCTTGTATGGTATTTCTTTTGTAGATGCACAGTGCTTTCTCAAGAACCCTTTCAATACGCCTGAGAGTTCCATTCGCCCTGCCTGATATTCATTTTACGTGATGTTACCATTTCATATCGGTTTTAGTATTACCCCTAAATACTTCCTCGACATGATGCGCTAGAAATGCTTACCACTAATCTTGTAATCGGATAACATTAGGTCTTCGTTTTTGCTATACGCATTATCTTAGATTTATCCACATTTAAAGAGAGCTGCCGTTCATTGCACCGAGAGGAAATTTTGTCTTAGTCTTTTTGCAATTTCTGGCGATCATCCAACGGTGAAACTTTCCTGTACACAGTTGAATCGTCAGTCTTAGAGTGCTGCTGATCGTAGTTGCTAAATTGTTCCCCTACATTAAAAACATCCTTGCAGTACACCCTAAGTTATTTTAATTCTGCGGATCATTCGCTGTGCAGTATAACGTATAAGAGAGTGGATTATCTAAGAATTTAATAAATAAAGGTAATGGTTTTAATTTGACCAAGGCATGGAATCTGGCTCTTGATATAATGAAACTGCAGAGAAGTTGTCACGGGGTCATCGCCGCCGAACGTACATCGATAAGTGAATCAAGTGTCTGTACGCCTTCGCCACAGGCGGCGCGTGTGTAAGCGTATCTCTTTGCTGCCGACCAGCGTCTGTGGCTCGCAGGCGCTTACCGCTGCGGTGGAGTATATTAAGCCGCGTTTGGCGTAGAGAGAAATTATATGGGGAAGATATTTTGTGTGGCAGAAAGTCAACAGTCAATGCAATACGCCGTAGGAAGGTTAAATTGAGCATACTGTAACATCGTTTGGTAAATGTGTTTGGTTAAATTATGAACAGTGCTAATACTTGGTACTAAACTGTCTTATTACTTTGGTGGCTATTTAGTTTTGTTTGAGTGTTTGATTTGTTACTACTGGAACGTTGATACGATCCTTGTTTGTTTTGCTACTGCTTACTTTCTTGATTCGATCCCTGTTTCTTTTGCTACTGCTTCCTCTCAATAGAAATCCTTCGAGAGACGAAAAACATCCAGTACCTTTGCATTGTACACAGTCGCGGTGAAAATGAAAATCCTTCCACAGTGGTAGCATTATCGGGATATTGTTAATTTAGTAGTAGCCAGGTATGTTACAAATCGCTTTCCCCGTGACAGGACTAACAGCACTGTTAGGGGGACGTGTTGTACTTGGCTTTCCCATGAGCGCACTGATATTGCTTTTGGGGAAAAAGGTTTATTCTTGTTGCTAAGTAACTGGGCAGTTTTTGGGATTGTGAAAATCCAAAACACAAATTGCAGCGTAACTACTACGGGCGAAAGAAAAGTAGGAACACTGAATGTGCAGCAGCACGAACTTGCAGTGAATTCAATAAATCATATAATTGTAAATATTATGGAATTCTATAAGGAAAACTGTAACTTCTAATGAGTATTTCATTGGGTATATACACAGCAGTAGAGCAAAGCGAGCAAAATGAGAGAGTGCAGGGCATACGGAGAAACATCGTGGAGGTCGATAGCAGTTACCGAAATGAATAGAAACGTAGAGCCACAGAAAGGCAATTGACTTACGTGGAGTACCACGAGTATGTAAATGATCGAATTCAGCTAATGATCCCATCACAAATAAAACAGGAGCCAACGGACGGAACAAATGAAAAAGATTACTTGGAAGGTAGAGGTTACAGTAACGAATCGGTTGTTATGTTCAGTTCGCCACAGACAGAGAAAGAGCTTATCGAAACACATGAGACGGACTCAGAGCAGGAGAATATGATAGAACAAGACAGATAATCGCTATTGATCATGAACGAACTGTTAAAAATCTTCATCACCCAGATTAAGGCGCAAGGTACTAGCATCAAGCCAAAAAATAGAAGCCTTGAGAATCAACTGAAAACACAGGGTCTAAGAATGGAAAATCAAATAAAGATATGTTGTTGTTGTTGTTGTCTTCAGTCCTGAGACTGGTTTGATGCAGCTCTCCATGCTACCCTATCCTGTGCAAGCTGCTTCATCTCCCAGTACCTACTGCAACCTACATCCTTCTGAATCTGCTTAGTGTACTCATCTCTCGGTCTCCCTCTACGATTTTTATCCTCCACGCTGCCCTCCAATGCTAAATTTGTGATCCCTTGGTGCCTCAAAACATGTCCTACCAACCGATCCCTTCTTCTAGTCAAGTTGTGCCACAAACTTCTCTTCTCCCCAATCCTATTCAATACCTCCTCATTAGTTACGTGATCTATCCACCTTATCTTCAGTATTCTTCTGTAGCACCACATTTCGAAAGCTTCTATTCTCTTCTTGCCCAAACTAGTTATCGTCCATGTTTCACTTCCATACATGGCTACACTCCAAACAAATACTTTCAGAAACGACTTCCTGATACATAAATCTATATTCGATGTTAACAAATTTCTCTTCTTCAGAAACGCTTTCCTTGCCATTGCCAGTCTACATTTTATATCCTCTCTACTTCGACCATCATCAGTTATTTTACTTCCTAAATAGCAAAACTCCTTTATTACTTTAAGTGTCTCATTTCCTAATCTAATTCCCTCAGCATCACCCGATTTAATTTGACTACATTCCATTATCCTCGTTTTGCTTTTGTTAATGTTCATCTTATATCCTCCTTTCAAGATACTGTCCATTCCGTTCAACTGCTCTTCCAAGTCCTTTGCCGTCTCTGACAGAATTACAATGTCATCGGCGAACCTCAAAGTTTTTACTTCGTCTCCATGAATTTTAATACCTACTCCAAATTTTTCTTTTGTTTCCTTTACTGCTTGCTCAATATACAGATTGAATAACATCGGGGAGAGGCTACAACCCTGTCTCACTCCTTTCCCAACCACTGCTTCCCTTTCATGCCCCTCGACTCTTATAACTGCCATCTGGTTTCTGTACAAATTGTAAATTGCCTTTCGCTCCCTGTATTTTACCCCTGCCACCTTTAGAAATTGAAAGAGAGTATTCCAGTCAACATTGTCAAAAGCTTTCTCTAAGTCTACAAATGCTAGAAACGTAGGTTTGCCTTTTCTTAATCTTTCTTCTAAGATAAGTCGTAAGGTCAGTATTGCCTCACGTGTTCCAACATTTCGACGGAATCCAAACTGATCCTCCCCGAGGTCTGCATCTACCAGTTTTTCCATTCGTCTGTAAAGAATTCGCGTTAGTATTTTGCAGCCGTGGCTTATTAAACTGATAGTTCGGTAATTTTCACATCTGTCAGCACCTGCTTTCTTTGGGATTGGAATTATTATATTCTTCTTGAAGTCTGAGGGTATTTCGCCTGTCTCATACATCTTGCTCACCAGCTGGTAGAGTTTGTCATGACTGGCTCTCCCAAGGCCGTCAGTAGTTCTAATGGAATGTTGTCTACTCCGGGGGCCTTGTTTCGACTCAGGTCTTTCAGTGCTCTGTCAAACTCTTCACACAGTATCGTATCTCCCATTTCGTCTTCATCTACATCCTCTTCTCTTTCAATAATATTGTCCTCAAGTACATCGCCCTTGTATAAACCTTCTATATACTCCTTCCACCTTTCTGCCTTCCCTTCTTTGCTTAGAACTGGGCTGCCATCTGAGCTCTTGATATTCATACACGTGGTTCTCTTCTCTCCAAAGGTCTCTTTAATTTTCCTGTAGGCAGTATCTATCTTACCCCTAGTGAGATAAGCTTCTACATCCTTACATTTGTCCTCTAGCCATCCCTGTTTAGCCATTTTGCACTTCCTGTCGATCTCATTTTTGAGACGTTTGTATTCCTTTTTGCCTGCTTCATTTACTGCATTTTTATATTTTCTCCTTTCATCAATTAAATTCAATATTTCTTCTGTTACCCAAGGATTTCTAGCAGCCCTCGTCTTTGTACCTACTTTATCCTCTGCTGCCTTCACTACTACATCCCTCAGAGCTACCCATTCTTCTTCTACTGTATTTCTTTCCCCTATTCCTGTCAATTGTTCCCTTATGCTCTCTCTGAAACTCTGTACAACCTCTGGTTCTTTCAGTTTATCCAGGTCCCATCTCCTTAATTTCCCACATTTTTGCAGTTTCTTCAGTTTTAATCTACAGGTCATAACCAATAGATTGTGGTCAGAGTCCACATCTGCCCCTGGAAATGTCTTACAACTTAAAACCTGGTTCCTAAATCTCTGTCTTACCATTATATAATCTATCTGATACCTTTTAGTATCTCCAGGGTTCTTCCACGTATACAACCTTCTTTCATGATTCTTAAACCAAGTGTTAGCTATGATTAAGTTGTGCTCTGTGCAAAATTCTACTAGGCGGCTTCCTCTTTCATTTCTTAGCCCCAATCCATATTCACCTACTATGTTTCCTTCTCTCCCTTTTCCTACACTCGAATTCCAGTCACCCATTACTATTAAATTTTCGTCTCCCTTCACTATCTGAATAATTTCTTTTATTTCATCGTACATTTCTTCAATTTCTTCATCATCTGCAGAGCTAGTTGGCATATAAACTTGTACTACTGTAGTAGGTGTGGGCTTCGTATCCATCTTGGCCACAATAATGCGTTCACTATGCTGTTTGTAGTAGCTTACCCGCATTCCTATTTTCCTATTCATTATTAAACCTACTCCTGCATTACCCCTATTTGATTTTGTGTTTATAACCCTGTAGTCACCTGACCAGAAGTCTTGTTCCTCCTGCCACCGAACTTCACTAATTCCCACTATATCTAACTTTAACCTATTCATTTCCCTTTTTAAATTTTCTAACCTACCTGCCCGATTAAGGGATCTGACATTCCACGCTCCGATCCGTAGAACGCCAGTTTTCTTTCTCCTGATAACGACATCCTCCTGAGTAGTCCCCGCCCGGAGATCCGAATGGGGGACTATTTTACCTCCGGAATATTTTACCCAAGAGGATGCCATCATCATTTAATCATACAGTAAAGCTGCATGTCCTCGGGAAAAATTACGGCTGTAGTTTCCCCTTGCTTTCAGCCGTTCGCAGTACCAGCACAGCAAGAAGATATAGAGTGTTAAATTGAGTCAACAAAGTGACAAGGAAGATAAAAAAGTAGGCGTTCTGAGTAACAGTATTGAGGATATGAAAACTGAAAAAGACAACCCAAACAGTACTGGCGTGGACATAATAAACTTCGTACATAAGCGACTGCGAAGCAATGCAGACCGCTCTTTTTGTTTGGTTGGTTGGAATAACAGTGCAGAAGTCATATACAATATAGCTCGATTGTGTTTGTTTGTTTGTTTCGAGTATCAAGTACAGGTTGATGATGACTAACAACGAACAGGAATTTTAAGATTTTTCTGTGATTCAACACCACACCATCCAGTATGTGAATTTCGAATAATACTCGTAAACGAAGAACACTGGTCCAGTATCCTAGTATGTTAATTTTACTTGCATTTAAAGAGAGAAGTAACTATAATGATTATTTTTTAATTAATAACTGAATATTAGAATCTAAAATAAATGACTAAAGTAACTAATGAAAAAGTATCGTTACTGCCTCTAGATACTTTAATATGGAAGTCATTTGTAATGAGGGAGAGTTTTTACTTTGTTGAGTGGTACTTAAGACAGGTAAATAAATTAGTGAAATCCATCTGAAGTGAAGTAGAAATTATAAAATAAATGAAAAACTTAGATTAGTTTAGGAGAGTTACACACTGGTAAACAGCGGGCAGAGCAGTCCTGGCAACAGCCGGCGCTTGGAAGTCAGCATGTTCAGGAGAAGACATCGCCCTCCCCACATAAGTGGAAGCTGTCGATTCAGCCGTCAGGGCATCGCCCGACCGGCTCATGTGTTTCTCAATTGTCACATGTGATCAAAGGCCCTCACCTACATTCCAAGAGTCAATGACCAACGTTAAGAAGATTCTTTGAGAAGCTTTTCAAAGTGACAGAAGAGGCACTGACCGTGAAGTCATTCACCTCCAGTGAACTGAAGTAAATAAATACACGAGACACAGTGGCCCCGACAGTAGTCTTCAGTTCAGTTTTGGTTCGAGTTCAGTTCCAATACAGTTCAGTCGGTGCTGAAGACCGTCATGCAGGAAGAGACTACATGGTACACAGAAGCCCCAAGTCCGCCACTGTAATGGAACAGCAAGCGTCAGCCTCACCGCCAGAAGAGAGAAGTTAGAACACAACACACTGACACATGCGGCCGCATAAAGAAGAGAAACACTGGGACGCCATATCCAAGGTATCACCATCCGATTCACGACTTCGTTCTGAATAATTAAACGGGCTCCCCCACGATGTGCGTCTCCATTCAACTGGGCGAAACGGCGACGCGGCGACGCGAGATACACACCGCCAGGCGTAATCAGACGCCGCCACCCATGCAGCAGAAGGCTTCGCAAACGACACAGCTGCCGCTCTCCCAGCCAGAACAATCCAGTAAGGAAACCATTGTACAAATCTTTTAATAAAAGTTATCTTATGTAAAAATGCTGTTTCATTATACCTCATACCCGAGCCAAGGAAGAACCCACCCTGCCCACATGCTGTTAAGAGAGAAAAAGTAAAGTATTTAGTGTTTTTCGCCCTGACATAATGCTTTAGAATCAAATGCCCTTTGCAGTAATGCTCATCCTGGCAATTGACCAGTATCAAAAGAGGTTACCCAGTTGCAACTTAATATCTACTGAAATTATATCGACAAATGGCTTTGATTTTATGGAGCACTAAGTATTTATGTTGGTGTTTCAGTGACAATCAGGATTTATGACCTAAGTCCACGACAGAAATTTTGCGTCGTTCTTGCACTGAAGAACCACAAGTGTTAGAGAATCATTATGGTATTTTAAAACTTCACTTTAAGGTAATTGACAGTAACATTATAACTTTGAGGTTCTTACAAGTAAATTCTTCTACGCTGATAGAAAGGACAGCTGTAGCAGTCTAGAAGATATAAATGAATAATATTTCTCTTTTGACAATGAGACGAGCAGAGTTCAGTTAGTCATGCTACACATTTTTTCTGAATGGAGGCTGATTTTAGTCAGGATCCCAATACATCAAATTGTTTCCCACTCTTTTGGCTACAAAACTTTATTTTTCACGTCGTCTTCGTTCAGTGCGACGGCCTAACACTGCTTTACTTGGAGGGCCTATATGCCCCCATGGTCCCACTCTACTGGTCAACGTCGGAGCCGACGTCATGCTGCATCAATAATCTCCCCATCACTCGTGTACTGCTTCCCTCCTAGAGCATCCTTCATTGGGCCAAGCAGATGGAAGTAGCAAGGTGCGAGGTCCGAGGTGTAGGGTGGATGAAGAAGAACAATTGAACGAAGTGTTATGGGCTCCTCTTGGGCGCGCAGACTTGTATGAGGCCTTGCGTTGTCATGAGGAAGGAGTTCTTCTGCATTTTTGTGGCGACGAACACACTAAAGTCGAACAATGCAGGAGTGACAGTTGTGTGCAGCCGTTCGGCACACGGGAAATCCGACAGATTTGCGCGACTTCGTTGCAACTGTCATAGACGACTCGCCGTGCTTTTGTTCACTGCCAGGCCTCCGTATACATTCAGTAAGTGTCTAGGAAAGTCTGCGATACTCTGGTTTTCATTCGAAACTGGCAGAGAAGAAAATGTATAACACTTACTTACATAATTTTTGTATACACTTCGAAAAACCGTGTAAGAGACATATTACTACCAAAGAATTACTGGATGTGTGCTATTCATTATGTTACTTCAAAAGCAGACAGAAAATCTGTGGTGTCAGTTCGTGAGAAACAACAAAGTCAATGATCCCTCTACCTCAAGAAAATTACAATACCACGAGTGTCACAACAGAACAAAATATGAATGTATGGTGCCTGTTCTTTCGGACATGATCGAAGGTCAGGGGCTGCGGATACGTGGATCTCGATGGGAGTGTGGAGCGGCCCTGAGGCGACACGAGACAGTCCGTGCAGTTGCGCAACACTTTGTCCCGGATGGTGCTATGGTTACCACACTTTCCTAGTAAGCAGAAGATCCCAGTTCGACTCCCGATCTGGTGCACATTTTTATTCGTCGCCGCCGATTCCTCGTAATGTCGCAGTGCATTTAACAGCAGTGATCTCTCTCCTTTCCTTTCTTCCCCTCACCACCCCCAATTTACATAGAAGAACATCTGGAACTAGAGACAGACATTGTGTCTAGAAAGAAATGTTTCGGATCACCAAATGACACGAAATATTATCTAACACGTTCTCTTAGGAGAAATAAGTACATGCAAAAGAGTTTCCATTATATTCATGTACATTTCTATGATTCTGTTATTAGAAAGCTGTATTTGGAAACGAAAAACTTGCTGATTTGTTGTTGGCGATAACAGCCCCAAGAGAGTGAAATAGTGAGCGGAAAAAGGATAATACTATAATTTCAGATTACAACTGTCCAAGATGGGAAATAGTTTCAGTTTAACCTTTCATTTATAACCAGTTAAAGAGAATAGCAAAGAATACTTTTTTACTGTAGTTCACGTACCGGTGTTCCTCCACGTTTTATTCATCGATGTAAAATTTGGAATATTGCCTATATCCCTACGTAAGAGATATTGTTAGTGTACTTATCTCCTCACGGTCGGGGTGGGGGGGGGGGGGAGGGGGAGCTAAGGAATTTTCATAAACTGTTCCCTGAATATTGGTTCTTGGAACCCCTAACATGGACTGGCACGAGAAAGCTTTAGCCTGTCAGCTGAGATTTTGCAAAACTGCAGTCTCACAGTCCTGAGAGGAAAACAAGCCTGTGATCAGTCCGAACTGATATGGATTTCACACACCTAAGTAATATTCTAGTATATGTCTTTTGAAAATATGCATATTAACTAGCTGTAAATGAAAGGCTATCATTTGCTTTACATAAAGCTGACGCTAATAATATTCTTCCTGACAGCTCTCGTTCTCTCTCTTTCTCTCTCTCTCTCTCTCTCTCTCTCTCTCTTCTCTCTCTCTCCCTCTCCCCCTCTCCCTCCTCTCTCTCTCTCTCTCTCTCTCTCTCTCTCTCTCTCTCTCTCTCTCTCTCCAGCTGGTGGCGTTGCGAGCACGTGACGTAGTATCAAAAGTATGTGAGCGGAACAGACACCGAGGGTGAATCACCAGTGCAAAGACATGGGCTGCAAATGGGGAAATCTATTGAGATAAGCGACTTTGACAAAGGGCACGTTATTATTACGCAGAGCTGTGAACGAGTAATTCGAAAACGGAGAAGCTGGTCTAACTTTTACGTGTTACTGTTGTGAACATCTACGGAAAGAGGTAGAAGGACAGGAAACTACCACTAGCCACTAAATAGTTGAACGTCCACGACTACTCACAGAACGTGAGGTTCTAAGGCATGTATAGTCTGTAAAGTAGAACAGATGACCTGTGGCATCTCTGCCGAAAGAGCACAATGCTGGTGTACGCTCAAGTGTTCCGGAGCACACCGTTCATCGCACACTGTTGAGCATAGAGCTTCGCACCACACCACCACTACTTGTTCACCTGTTGACCCAACGACATAGACAGTTACGATAGCAGTCGGCATTGGACCATCGGGATTCGATCATTGATCAATGGAAACATGTCGGTCCTTCGGATGAATCACATTTTTGCTACACTAGGTCGACGATCGTCTCCACAAACGCCGCCATCGAGGAGAACGTCTGCTCGAAAGGTGCAGCGCACCTAGGTGCAGTCTGGTTTGGAGTATGAAAGGACCAAAGTGCAGCGCTATCAGTCCCTTTTTCCTCATGCAAAAAAGGCACAAGTTAGAACAATTTCCAAAAGGAGTCGGGGAGAAGGGAAGGGCGGAAAACTAACGGGGAACCACACGGAGAGAGAAAACGAAAGAAGCTAACCAAAAAGGGAAAATGTACACCAAAAGGAAAAGTAGTGGAGGGTGTTAAAATAATACAGCAGATGGCCGAGGCTGGCTGACCACAATAATAAAAAAGGATGAGCCAGCCACGCTGCAACACACTAAAATCTCCAGTCTAAAAGATAAGACGTTATAAACGCACATAGGGACAAAAGGATCACCAAGACAAACAAATAGCAAAAAAGAGTGAGAAACACTTAAAATGGATGGAGGATGGAGGCCTGGGAGAGATGCCCAGATGCCCACCCTTAGACTGTGCGCTAAAAACTCCCCTTACGAATAAAACGTAAAACAACACCAGCCATTGAAGCATTGTCACCCAACACCGGAGACAGAGTGCTGGCAAGGTTAAAAATCCGCTGCAGTGAGGCTAACATTGGCCAGCCCAACAAGGTGTGGACGACAGTCATGTGGGAGCGAGAGCGACACCGAGGTGGATCCTCGAGATGAAGGAGATGACCATGTGTTAGCCAAGTATGGCCGATGCCGATCCGCCAACGGACAATGGATTCCCTGCGAGTGGCTTGCATAGATGACCGCCACAAATTCGTTGACTCCTTGATAACACATAGTTTATTTGGCGTACTGAGGGTGCGCCATTCAGTATATGGGATCACGAAAACTTTGCGGCGGAAGACCGGTCGAAGATCAATCTCCGGCAAGCCAGTCTCCAGAGTTGGTTTACTGGTAGCCTGTTTGGCCAGGTGGTCAGCACGTTCATCGCCCGGTATTCTGACATGTTCTGGGTTCCAAATGAAGGTTACTGAATGTCCACTGTTGCCGATGGTATAAAGAGACTCCTGGATAGTCAGTATCAAAGGATTGCGAGGGAAACACTGGTCGAGAGCTCGTAGGTTGCTTAAGGAGTCACTACACATGAAGGGACTACCGGTATAGAAGCGGGTATGCTCAAGAGCACGACAGATGGCTGCCAAGTCTGCAGGGAAAACACTGCAGCCAGCCGAAAAGAGAGCTGCTCAGTATGTCCAACGTGAGCGTAAGTGAAACCAACAAGACCGTCGACCATTGATCCATCGCTGTAGACTACTTCTGAGTCCTGCAAACCGCTGAGAATAGAGAAAAATTGCCGGCGGAGGGCATGAGGTGGAACTGAGCCTTTTGGGTTTTGAGATAGGTCCAGACGAAACTGTGGCCGAGACATGGACCATGGCGGTGTACGCAAGTGGAGGGAAAGTGTGAAGTTCAGAAAGAAGCGACCAGACGTGGACTGCAAGGGGATGCCTTTTCCTGGGCTGCTGTTGTGAGAGATGGATTGTCATGTTAGGCAAAAGGAGACCGTAACTGGGACGGTGAACTGAAGTATGAATGTGGTCTGTATAATTTGGAAGCCGTAGTTTCTGCCGAAGCCGCAGTGGAGGAACATCAGCTTCCACGAGGAGGCTGCTCCCTGGACTCGTTAGCAAAACTCCCATCGCAAGCCGAACTCCACTGTGGTGGACAGGGCCAAGCAGCTGCAGCGTGGAGGGCGATGCTGAACCATACACCAGGCTCCCGTAATCAATACGGGACTACAGCAGTGTAGGATTATTAGTACTCCAGTCAGTGTGGCTCAGGCATCGAATAGTATTAAGATGCCGTCAGCACTTTTCCTTAAGCTGGGATAGATGGAGAAGCCAAGTTAAGTGGGCATCGAATACCAGTCCCAAAAAGCGATAAGTCTCCACTATATCAAGTAGTTGGTAACTGAGGTAAAATTCTGGTTGGGGGTGGACTGTACGACGTCGATAGAAGTGCATGACGCATCTTGGCGGCCGAAAACTGAAAGCCGTGAGTGAGGGCCCACAACTGCACCTTTCGTATGGCTCCCCGCGACCGGCGTTCAGCCACACCAATAGAAGAGCAGCAGAAGGAAATACAAAAGTAGTCATAATTTAGGAGGGGAGATACTTGAGGACCCTACTGCTAGTGCAAGACCATTAAGAGCAATTAAAAACAGTGGGACACTCAGGACAGAGTCCTGCGGAACCCCATTCTCTTGGATATGCGGCGAACTGTGGGAAGCACCGACGCGAACTCAGAAAGCGCGGAGCGACAAGAAGTTCCGTATGAAACTCGTCAGCGTGCCCTGGAGATTCCACTCATGCAGAATAGCGAGGATGTGATGTCTCCAAGTGGTATCGTAGGCCTTTGTCAGGTCAAAATTGACGACAATAAGACGTTGTCGCCAGGAAAAGGCCGATCGAATGGCAGTCTCCAGGTGGACCAAGTTGACGGTGATGGAGCGCCATTGGCGAAATCCACCCTGGGATGGAGCCAGAAGGCTCCGAGACTCGAGGAGCCAACACAACTTCTGGCTCACCATATGTTCGAGCAGCTTGCACAGAAACTTTGTGAGGCTGGTAGGACGATAGATATCCACATGTAGCTTGTTCTTACAGGCTTTAGCATTGGAACGATGATATTTTCCTGGCATTGCAACAGGAATTCGCCATCACTTCAGATGCGGTTGAAGACGGAAAGGAAGTGGCGCTGGTAATCCTTTGACAGATGCTTAATCATTGGGAATGGACACGATATGGTCCAGGTGATGCTTCAGGACGGTCAGCAAGAGCACTGAGAAATTTCCACTCACTATAGGTAGCATTACATGGCTCAGGGTGGTATGGAGCAAAAGATAGGTGTTGTCATTCCAGCCGATATTTGAGGAGACGAAATGCAGAGTAGTATTTCTCAGAGGCGGAGAGACTCTGCGATTTCGTCTGGCTCAACAGACACAGCTCTATGTGTGAAAATTCAAGGTACACCTGCAGGGGTCTGACAGCTGTCAAGTCATCGGAGCGTGGTCCAAACCTGGGAAGGAGAGGTTCCTGCTCCAACAGTGGAGATGCATCATTCCAAACACTCCTGCTTTCGTCGTTTGAGGAGTAGGTGGACTTGGGCACAGAGTCGTTTGATTGCAATGAGGTTCTCCAGGGACAGGTGGCACTTATGACGTTGGAGGGCCAACCTATGGCAGCAGCAATTTCTGGCGATCACCAGGCCACTGACTTCCACCGCAGGCAACCTGAGGAACGAGGGATTGTCGATTCAGCTGCAGTGACGCTGTGGATCACTTCGTCGATGTTACCATGCAACAGAGATTAAACAGTGGTGGCGGCGGTGAGAACGGCCCAATCAGCCTTCGTAAGAGCACATCTGGGCAAGGGTCCAGATGAGTGATACTGGGGAGGGACAGAAAGAGCAGAAAGTGATCACTGCCATACAAGTCGTGAGCTCTACAGAGGATATACGATAGAATGCCAGTATTGCAAATCGAGAGATCAGTGGCCGAGTATGTGCCATGTGCCACACTGAATTGTGAGGGGACAGCAGGTCGCAAAGGTTGAGTTGAGTTAGCAGGCCCTCGACATCTTTGCCATGGCCAGTAATCTTGGTGTTGCACATATTAAAATCACGCAGAAGTAGAAAAGGTATGGGTAAATGGGAACGTAGTGCAGCCAATACATTGTGCAGCGCTTCACCATCTGGAGAGAGGTAGATGTTACAGCGTTGTCCTAACCCTGACAGCCACAGGTTCTAAAGATGTTTGAAGATGCACAGATTCGCTACAGACAGATGTAAGGACATAGATACAAAGGCCACATGACAATCTGTCACATCAGTACGATTTTTGTAGTACCCCTGATAGCCACCAATGGTGGGGGTACGCTTGTGAGAAACCGGCCTTCCTGAAGGCAAACCAACAAAGCAGATGCAACTCTTGTTTTAACTCAGCCAGATGAGAGAAAAAACCGCCACGGTTTCATTGGAGAATGGCGCTTCCTGTCGTCTGGGATGGCATGAAGGGACCCAGAAGGAAGATTACGCCTCAGGGTCACCTGCCACCACCAGCTGAGCGTTCGCAGCCAGTACCATTGCATATGAGGCGTCAGCGAGATCTAGGTCATCAGGAGATACCAGAATCTCCACTTCGTCCTCGGACGCAGAACTGTTAAGGAGTGGTAGTTACAGATGGGTCATTCGCGAAATATCGGGTCCAAAGGAACAGTTCACCAAGGTGAACGGCACGAGCGAGGAACTAATTCTAAGGAACGGTTTTCATTCACTACTGGAAATGGAAAAAAGAACACATTGACACCGGTGTGTCAGACCCACCAAGCTTGCTCCGGACACTGCGAGAGGGCTGTACAAGCAATGATCACACTCACGGCACAGCGGACACACCAGGAACCGCGGTGTTGGCCGTCGAATGGCGCTAGCTGCGCAGCATTTGTGCACCGCCGCCGTCAGTGTCAGCCAGTTTGCCGTGGCATACGGAGCTCCATCGCAGTCTTTAACACTGGTAGCAAGCCGCGACAGCGTGGACGTGAACCGTATGTGCAGTTGACGGACTTTGAGCGAGGGCGTATAGTGGGTATGCGGGAGGCCGGGTGGACGTACCGCCGAATTGCTCAACACGTGGGGCGTGAGGTCTCCACAGTACATCGATGTTGTCGCCAGTGGTCGGCGGAAGGTGCACGTGCCCGTCGACCTGGGACCGGACCGCAGCGACGCACGGATGCACGCCAAGACCGTAGGATCCTACGCAGTGCCGTAGGGGACCGCACCGCCACTTCCCAGCAAATTAGGGACAATGTTGCTCCTGGGGTATCGACGAGGACCATTCGCAACCGTCTCCATGAAGCTGGGCTACGGTCCCGCACACCGTTAGGCCGTCTTCCGCTCACGCCCCAACATCGTGCAGCCCGCCTCCAGTGGTGTTGCGACAGGCGTGAATGGAGGGACGAATGGAGACGTGTCGTCTTCAGCGATGAGAGTCGCTTCTGCCTTGGTGCCAATGATGGTCGTATGCGTGTTTGGCGCCGTGCAGGTGAGCGCCACAATCAAGACTGCATACGACCGAGGCACACAGGGCCAACACCCGGCATCATGGTGTGGGGAGCGATCTCCTACACTGGCCGTACACCTCTGGTGATCGTCGAGGGGACACTGAATAGTGCACAGTACATCCAAACCGTCATCGAACCCATCGTTCAACCATTCCTAGACCGGCAAGGGATCTTGCTGTTCCAACAGGACAATGCACGTCCGCATGTATCCCTTGCCACCCAACGTGCTCTAGAAGGTGTAAGTCAACTACCCTCGCCAGCAAGATCTCCGGATCTGTCCCCCATTGAGCATGTTTGGGACTGGATGAAGCGTCGTCTCACGCGGTCTGTACGTCCAGCACGAACGCTGGTCCAACTGAGGCGCCAGGTAGAAATGGCATGGCAAGCCGTTACACAGGACTACTTCCAGCATCTCTACGATCGTCTCCATGGGAGAATAGCAGCCTGCATTGCTGCGAAAGGTGGATATACACTGTACTAGTGCCGACATTGTGCATGCTCTGTTGCCTGTGTCTATGTGCCTGTGGTTCTTTCAATGTGTTGATGTGATGTATCTGACCCCAGGAATGTGTCAATAAAGTTTCCCCTTCCTGGAACAATGAATTCACGGTGTTCTTATTTCAATTTCCAGGAGTGTAGTTCACTTCGGTCTCGGCTTTCTACTTGTATTTCTCGGGAACGGGAAACGGTCGGTCTCGTTCCGGAACGACACGTCGGCCGGTCTCGTTCCACCCTCGGTCCCGTCCCCGTCTGTCTCGGTCTCGGTATCGCTCTTCCGGACTCGTCCTTCGCGTGGCTACTCGTCGCAGTTCCACTGCTGACTGCTCTTAGTTAGTTCAGTATCGAGTTGTTGTTCGTTTCGTTCGCTTCGCACACTCATTCTTGATCTGTTTCAAACCCTTTTTTGAACTCTGAACTTCTCGTTCTTTTCGTATTCTATTCAGCGTCCACGACTGGTAATTAAAATGTATTTTATGATTACGATGGTATGTAATACATACATCTTTTCAGGTAACAAAACGGTTTATCAGCTTACATCACTATTTCGATAAACAGCAGAAGAAATACTTGTAAAACAGCAAGATTGTCTGTTATTACACATGCAAAGGAAGTCGGCATGGTACACAATAGTGGCCATTTTCCGTCTTCTTTTTATCCAAGGTAAAAGAGAATGTTCGTTCTTATGGAAGGCAGACCGACTTACAACCGAATGAAGCCCGCTCTTCGCAATGGAGTGTATGTTCTCACATATTGTAAAGAGAATGTGATAACTCCTACAGTATTATTTCAGTGGTACAGGGTGGCACACGAAAAATCGGCCCCGAGTTCTAAACTGCTCATTGTCGCCTACTAATCGTCATCTATTGTTCCGAAGTTGTTTGCATTAACTTACTTGTTATTTCTTCACTGCCTAATTACTACATGTTTATCTATTCTGCTCGTAGCGGTCAATAAATCGTGCGTAACAGGCGAGTAGTCTGTACTCGCAGCCGGTCTTTCGTGCACCAACTTGTACCACTGAAATAATACTGCAGGAGTTATCACATTCTCTTCTTATTTCACTGTGATCAGCCACATAACGCTATAGTTGGCTAAACAAGATGTTTTGCAGAATCACGAAAATTACAAGTGTGTGAGAATTCTGTTATGAATAAAAACTCTGTACTCCAGGGGGGAGGCAAGTGCCCCCCCCCCCCCATCCTTCCTAGCGCCTTCCATCTTCAGTCACCTATGCTACTAATTTTCAGTTTTTCGTAAGAACCATATAACAAGCTCAATGAACGGTGAACGAGTGAAAATGAACGGTTCCCGAAAAAGAGCGATCACCAGTGATCTAGTTCCCAAGGATGAACGACTTAGCCCATCTCTAGTAGAGATGTGGCGGCTACCAGAGTCTCCTGTTTCCTATCAGAATTATTCTTTGTTTGTTTTCCCTCTCGTCACTTCTTAGGGGCTTTCTGGCAGGACTTCTCACAAGTAGCTTCAGGAACAGAGGACGGCCATGAAGCCATTCGGTCAGCAGATAGTGGCTCTTTCAACCACTTTCAACTACTTCACCACAGGGTCTGACTGTGGAAGGTAGAGTCCCAAGGGACTCCTTCCGTACGAGACGAGCCAGAGGAGGCTGTTGCTTCTCTGGCTGGGGGGAGGGAACCGATATCCTGGATGGTTGGGGGGCAATGCTCTCTGAGTACAAGCTTTGGGAGCAACAGAAGAAGACGTGACTCCAGCCAGCAGAAGGAGGGATGAAGATTGACGGCTCTGAGGGTCCATTGGAGTAAGCTTAGATGAGAGGCGTAATGTGATTATGGAGGGCGACGCCGTCATAGCGGCAGCATAAGAAGGAAGCATTCGAACGGGGTTCAGCCTTTCATATTTTAGTTTAGCCTCGCGGTAAGACAGCCCGTCCAGGGTCTTGTACTCAGGGCAGTCCAAGCGAGTGGGAGAAGTGGTTCTCTCCACAGCTGACACATGTGGGTGGAGGCGCATATGGAATATTCGGATGCAGCGACCATCTGCCGTCTCTACATGTGGCGTTGGAATTGCACTGGGATTACATGTTTCTGAACTTCCAGCACTTAAGTACTGCATAGGGAGAGGGATGTCACATCGGTATACCATCATCTTGATATTTCCAAGCAACGAATCAGTCTTAAAGGCCAAGATGAAGGCACTGGTGACAACCCGATTGTCTTTAGGCCCCTTATAGACGCGCCGGGAGATGTGAACACCCTGTCGTTCTAAATTGGCACGTAGCTCGTCGTCGGACTAGAACAGAAGATCGATATGAAAATTAATTCCCCGGACCATGGAGAGTGACCGAAACAGTAATACCACCCAGCTTGTCACAGGTAAGTAACGCCTGGGACTGGGCTGAGGATGCCGTCTGAACCAGGTCTGATCCATTGCGCACTGTCACTTCCCCAAAATTATCCTCCAGGTGCTCAACAAACAACAGAAGGAGATCCCATCAGTTCTGATGCACGCTAAATAACGAGGCGAATATGGCTCTCATCGTTCCATAACCGTAAATTCTTCGCACTGTGTTTCTAGGCAGGGGACCGACTGGGGTCATATGGCGCAGCATTGTATTCTACCTTCGTTTCTTAGAGACTGCTGGGGCCATTCAGTCCCTAGCAAAAGGTGACTTTGTCCGCTTCATTGCAGAACATCCACCCTGATGCAACCTACTCCGATCAGGAGCTCTCCGCACGGGAGCCACAGAGCCACAGCAAAAGCCACCTGGCACAATGGGCGTTACTGTGAGTCCTGATGCCCCAAGAACACGGGCATCTATTCCTTTGCATACGTGGGGAGTTTGCAGCTCAGGCAATAGCAGTGCGATCCCTGTGTTGTCAGGAGGCTACCGCCAAATGGGTACATGACGGTCCCATCGCAACAAAGTGGCAACGATGCTGGATATTGGGCGTGGAGAAATCCAATATTGTCATGGGGTGCAAGAGGACAATAGACAACGGACGAAGACGACGTACCCCAGAAGATGTCCTTTCTCAAATAGCTGAATTGAAGGCGGAGGTGCAGAGCTATGACAAAAGAAGTGCTGGAGATCTAATCTAATGGCATTATGAATGACTAGTACACCACGTAAGGCGCCCTTCCACAAATGGCCCACATTTCTTAGAGTTTTGAAAGTGGGAGGTCAAACCATGAAATGGGACCTGAACTTATCGGGCCAAAACATGTGAGAGTCCTTTTAGTCGCCTCGTATGACAGGCAGGAATACGTCAGGCCTGTTTTAACCCCAGAATCTGCAGGAAGTATGCAGGATGGTGGGAGCATTATTATGCTATGGGAGACATTCTTCTGAGCTTGCATGGCACCTCTGGTAATAGTCGATGACGAACGGACAGCTGCGACCCACCTGCATCACTTCATACTTGATGTCTTTCTCGACGGCGATGTCATCTTTCAGCAGTATAATTTTCTGTGTCCCGGATCCAGAACTGTACTACAGCAGTTTAAAGTGCATTATAGTTAACTCATGTTGATGCCTCGGCGACCAAATTCTCCTGATTTAAAGCTTATGGAATCCATCTAGGTTGCTATCGGTTGCCATCACCAAGTAAGTTAAATAACGGCCCGTTATTTACACGAATTACATGACCTGTGCACAGACATCTAATGCCATATACCTACTTACAAACTGTTGGATCTATGATATGCAGCATCAGTGATGCATTTCGTTCCAAAGACGGACAAACAAGCTGTTAATCAAGTGGTCATAATGTTTTGGCTCATCACTGTAAGTGTGTGTGTGTGTGTGTGTGTGTGAGAGAGAGAGAGAGAGAGAGAGAGAGAGAGAGAGAGAGAGAGAGAGAGGGAGGGAGAGGGAGGGAGGGAAAGAGAAAGAGAAAGAGAGAGAGAGAGAGAAACAAGCTAAAAATCTTGTAAGGATCCTTAGGATAGATTGTGCTGTGAAATAACTGTTAAGAAACAATTCGATAAATTGCTCCATTTACGATTTAACTATTAACCAGCAATGAAGTTAGCCAATCAGGTCACTGCTCGTACAAATTGTTGGATAAATCCGCTACAGAAACATGTACTTATTTGGTTTCCTAAAACCGAACAAGAGAGGGATACAAAAATTGGACATGCGACTTTAGTGAGGGCCGAAACCGAACCGTGCGGTATCATCTACGCTATGAGAATAACCGACACTAGTTGTATCTGGCGGGCGCTTGAATTTTCTCGCACAGCGGCCTGAGTGGCTAAGTTCAATGCTAATTAACTTGGAAACGGCACAGCGTATCAAAGTTTTCGTTAACAATTATTTCTCAGTGCAACCCAACCTGCAACACCTTTACAAGCCTTTCAGACTGTTTCTGACCACGCTGTATATCTACAATCGACGATATATCTCTAAACGGTGATATATAGAATTAGCTGAAAGTTGTTTCGTTGGATGACTGGTTACCGCGAGTCTCATATTTCTTCAGACTTTGTAGGCTCCAGCATTCGAACGGCGACTGTAGCGATCGCAGAGGCGGACGGGCGGAACAACGAATGTCGCCGTCCGTTATGGTGTGGTGCACGTGGACTGTGGCCGCATTTTTCAGAGGAAAGCCACGTATGTTACGTGTTCCGAGCAGCCAGGAAATTTACCGCGCCCATTACGGGAGGAAACCTACACGGCTTGCGTCAGCCCAGGTGCAGTACAGAGCTACAACTAGCGCCACTGCAGATAGGCAACGGGTAACGGACGGGCGACTGCTGCTGGCAATATTTGAGTCTTCAAAACAAAACAAACGAGTTCGTTGAAGCTCGAACTCCCTTTAATGACGGTGAAAAGACGAGACTGATGCACACTGCAAACATAAATACAAAGAGCACAGTAGAAAGTTTCCTCAGTTCTGATAGCTTTCATTCCAGCAATGGGTCAAGGCCAATTATTTTGTGAGAAAAAGTGGCTGCAGTTCGTAAAGCGGTTCACTTCGCGACCTCGCTCTTTACCTCGTATTCTCTCCGCCTGTCAAGAACGTAATTTTCTTTTTTTTTCCTTTTTTTATTTGTGGTCTTGGCAACTAAAGAGTTCGTATAAGAAGATATAAACGTTTATTTTTTAAAAGGTGGTTTCTTTGATAACATTTAACACATTGCTTTCTCATAAGGTGAAGCTTGATAAATCTGCTAAATTTCTACAAAATGTTAGACATTTTGTTTAATATAGACGAGTGTTACACCGTAACAGTATTTGGTATCCAAAAGTTCCCCAAATTTGAATTTTTGCCCTAAATGGGTTTCAGATCACAGAAACACCGCAATGTATCGTTATTCAATCATTCTGGCTAGTGGCTGAGATCTGAGTGGTTTGGTAGTTGTTGGTGAGATAATTGTCACTGACGTGTTTCCGTGAGTTTGCGTTTTGCGATGGCTGATCCCAAAGAGCTGTGTGTATGTACAAAATTTCATTAAAGCTAGGGAAAACCGCTGCGGTAAAATTTTAAATAAGCTTTTGGAGGCAACGCTTTAGACGTAGCCATACGACTAGTAGAAGGGTCTCAAAAACATCTGAACATTGGCATACGAGGACCGTTCCGATCGGCCGTCAATTGACGTCACACCATAAAAATTTCAGAAAGTGGGAAGTTTGATTCTACAAGGCCGCAGACAAACACCCAAGACCTCTGGAACACCTTGGGAGTAGGTTATGCTACAGCTGAAAGCACGCTGTTAAAATAATTGAACACGAAAACGAATGCGACGAGGTTTATGTCACGACTGCTTGAAATCGATCAGTAGCAACTGGTGACGAAGTCTGATTTATGGCTATGAACCTGAAATTGAGCAGCAGTCGTCTCAACTAAATACTCCTTCACCATCTCCGAAAAAGAAGCTCGGTAAGAGTAACATCAAGTCCTCTTTGACCTGTTTCTTAGTTTGTATTGACAGGATTGTTAATACTGAGATCGTCTCTCTGTTGGTAGTGGTGGCAAGTTCCTATGGGACCAAACTGCTGAGGTCATCGTTCCCTAGGCTTACATACTACTTAAACTAACTTACGCTAAGGACAACACACACACACACACGTGCCCGAGGGAGGACTCGAAACTCCGACGAGGGGAGCAGCGCGAACCGTGGGAAGGCGCCTGAGACCACACGGCTACACTGTGCGGCTCTCCTCTTCTGATTAATGCCACATAAAGCGCCCTATAGCGGTGTTCTAAGGTGTTCTGGGGAAGACATAAGGAGAAACTGTCTGCGGGTGTGCCGTATGAACCCTGGGTTCCACGCCATGACAACAACACTGGTTGAAATGGGTCTGAGCACTATAGGACTTAACATCTGAGGTCATCAGTCCCCTAGAACTTAGAACTACTTAAACCTAACCAACCTAAGGACATCACACACATCTATGCCCGAGGCAGGAGTCGAACCTGCGACTGTAGCGGTCGCGCGGTTCCAGACTGAAGCGCCTAGAATCGCTCGTCCACACCGACCGGCGCCATGACAACGCACAATCACATACGGCCTACATTATTCAGGAATTTATGAGCAAAAACGAGGTAACGGTTGTTCTGTACCAACCACATCACCAGTCTTAGCTCCCGGCCACTTCTTCCTCTTCCCCAAGATGAAAAGGGCAAATTGAAGTGGCGATGATTGAATACGGTGGAGAAGATTCAAGGGGAATCACATAGAGGACTGAACGTTATGATCGGTGTAACTCTCTTTCAAGGATGTTACGTTGAAGATGATGGTACGAAGTAATATCTACGTAAAGGGAAGTTCAAGGTGCTTTACTTCAACGTTCTAGCCCATTTACGACTGGGTAAATGAATTAACTGACAAAGTCGCATGATAATCTCTCTATTGGCATAAGATTCCGGCCAAGTCCCCCAATCGGATCTCCCGCAGGGGACTGCCAAGAGGGAGGTGACCACTAAAGAAAGATTGATTAACCAACGAAAGGATAAAGTTCTGCCAATTGGGGCGTGGACTGTCAGAAATTTGAATGCGATACGTAAACTAGAAAATCTGCAAAGAGAAATTCTCTGGCTCAAAATACATATAATAGGGGTTAGTGGTGTGAAATGGAAAGATGACAAGGATATGTGGTCAGACGAGTATAGGACAATATCGACAGCAGCACAAAATAGTGTACCGCCAGGTAGGATTCGTTATGATAACGAAGGTAGGAAGAGATTGAGTTACTGTGAACAGTTCAGTGACAGGGTTGTTAGCATCAGAATCGACAGCAAACCAAACACTAATGCCGACGTTGTAAGCAAAAGATGAAGAGGTAGAGAAAATATATGACGACACTGAACGGGTAATTCAGTACGCAAGGGGAAATGAAAACTTAGTGGTCACGAGAGACTAAAATGCAGTTGTAGAAAAAGGAGTAGAAGAAATGTTTACGTGGGAATATGGACTTGGTAGTAGGAATGAAAGAGGAGAAAGACTAATTGAATCCTGCGATATACACTCCTGGAAATTGAAATAAGAACACCGTGAATTCATTGTTCCAGGAAGGGGAAACTTTATTGACACATTCCTGGGGTCAGATACATCACATGATCACACTGACAGAACCACAGGCACATAGACACAGGCAACAGAGCATGCGCAATGTCGGCACTAGTACAGTGTATATCCAACTTTCGCAGCAATGCAGGCTGCTATTCTCCCATGGAGACGATCGTAGAGATGCTGGATGTAGTCCTGTGGAACGGCTTGCCATGCCATTTCCACCTGGCGCCTCAGTTGGACCAGCGTTCGTGCTGGACGTGCAGACCGCGTGAGACGACGCTTCATCCAGTCCCAAACATGCTCAATGGGGGACAGATCCGGAGATCTAGCTGACCAGGGTAGTTGACTTACACCTTCTAGAGCACGTTGGGTGGCACGGGATACATGCGGACGTGCATTGTCCTGTTGGAACAAAAAAAATGGCTCTGAGCACTATGGGACTTAACATCTGTGGCCATTAGTCCCCTAGAACTTAGAACTACTTAAACCTAACTAACCTAAGGACATCACAAACATCCATGCCCGAGGCAGGATTCGAACCTGCGACCGTAGCAGTCGCGCTGTTCCGGACTGAGCGCCTAGAACCGCGAGACCACCGCGGCCGGCCCTGCTGGAACAGCATGTTCCCTTGCCGGTCTAGGAATGGTAGAACGATGGGTTCGATGACGGTTTGGATGTACCGTGCACTATTCAGTGTCCCCTCGACGATCACCAGAGGTGTACGGCCAGTGTAGGAGATCGCTCCCCACACCATGATGCCGGGTGTTGGCCCTGTGTGCCTCGGTCGTATGCAGTCCTGATTGTGGCGCTCACCTGCACGGCGCCAAACACGCATACGACCATCATTGGCACCAAGGCAGAAGCGACTCTCATCGCTGAAGACGGCACGTCTCCATTCGTCCCTCCATTCACGCCTGTCGCGACACCACTGGAGGCGGGCTGCACGATGTTGGGGCGTGAGCGGAAGACGGCCTAACGGTGTGCGGGACCGTAGCCCAGCTTCATGGAGACGGTTGCGAATGGTCCTCGCCGATACCCCAGGAGCTACATTGTCCCTAATTTGCTGGGAAGTGGCGGTGCGGTCCCCTACGGCACTGCGTAGGATCCTACGGTCTTGGCGTGCATCCGTGCGTCGCTGCGGTCCGGTCCCAGGTCGACGGGCACGTGCACCTTCCGCCGACCACGGCGACAATATCGATGTACTGTGGAGATCTCACGCCCCACGTGTTGGGCAATTCGGCGGTACGTCCACCCGGCCTCCCGCATGCCCATTATACGCCCTCGCTCAAAGTCCGTCAACTGCACATACGGTTCACGTCCACGCTGTCGCGGCATGCTACCAGTATTAAAGACTGCGATGGAGCTCCGTATGCCACGGCAAACTGGCTGACACTGACGGCGGCGGTGTACAAATGCTGCGCAGCTAGCGCCATTCGACGGCCAACACCGCGGTTCCTGGTGTGTCCGCTGTGCAGTGCGTGTGATCAATGCTTTTACAGCCCTGTCGCAATGTCCGGAGCAAGTATGGTGGGTCTGACACACCGGTGTCAGTGTGTTCTTTTTTCCATTTTCAGGAGAGTATTTCAGCTAGTTACAGTGAATACGCTTTCCACGAATCACAAGTGAAGCAGGTTTACCCCGAAAATGTCGAGATATACTGGAAGATTCCAGTTACGTTACATCATAGTGAGACAGAGGTCCGAAATCAGATATTGGGTTGCAAGACATAGCCAGGTGCAGATATAGACTCAGGTCACAATATAGTAGCGATGAAGAGTAAGATGAAGTTTAAGACACTAGTCAGGAAGAATCGATACGCGAAGAAGAGGCACACAGAAGTAGTAAGGAATGACGAGATACGCTTGAAGTTCTCTAAGGTAGTAGATACAGCAATAAGGAATAGCTCAGTAGGCAGTACAGCTGAAGAGGAATGGACACCTCTGGAAGGACAATCACAGAAGTTGGAAAGAAAAATTTAGATACCAGGGAGGTAACTGCGAAGTAACGATGGGTGACAGAAGAAATCCTTCAGCTGATCGACGAAAGAACGTGTCTGGGGAAATGAAATACATAGAAATTGCAGGGAAGCTAAGGCAAAACAACTGCAGAAAAAATATGAAGAAATCGAATGTGGAATGATTGTAAAAAAGACTGAGTTAGTATATAGAAAAGTCAAAAGAACCTTCGGTAAAATTAAAAGGAGGGACGGTAACATTAAGAGTCCAATGGGATTTCCACTGTTTAAATGCAGAGGAGAGAGTGGGTAGGTGGAAAGAGTACATTCAGGCGCTCTATGAAATGGAGGATTTGACTGATGACGTGACAGAAGAAGAAACAAATCTTTAACGAATGGTAGGGGATTCAGTATCAGAATCGGAATTTAAAACAGCTTTGGATGATTTAAGACAAAAAAAAGCAGAAGGGATCGATAACATTCCATCGGAATTTCTAAAACCATGGTGGCAAGGGGCAACAAAACGACTATGCACGTTGTGTGTAGAAATTATGCGTTTGGAGAGATGCCATCTGACTTTCGGAGAAACATCATCCACACAATCCCGAAGACGGCAAGATTTGACAAATGCGAGAATTATCCCACAATCAGCTTACCAGCTCATGCAGCAAAGTTGCTGACAAGAATAATATACAGAAGAATGGAAAAGAAAATTGAAGATGTATTAGATGACGATCTGTTTGGATTTAGGAAAGAGAGGCAATTCTGACGTTGTAGTTGATAATGGAAACAAGATTAAAGAAAAATCAAGACATATTGTAGTATTTGTCGACTTGGACAAAGAGTTCGACAATGTGAAATAGTGAAATATGTTCGAAATACTGGGAAAAAATGCGGATAATATACAATATGTACAAGAACCAAGAGGGAAAACTAAGAGTGGAAGACAAAGAACGAAGAATTAGTGTTAGACAGTGATGGAATAGTTCGCCCCTCCCTTTCAATCTATGTATCGAAGAAGCAATGGCGGAAATAAAAGAAAGATTCAAGAGAGGGATCAGTGATAAGATTCAATGATGATGCTGCTATTCTCAGAGAGAGGGAAGAAGAATTACATAACCTGTTACATGGAATGAATAATCTAATCAGTACAGAATATGGACTGAGAGTAAATCGAACAAAGACGAAAGTAAAGAGAAGTAGCAGAGATGATAACAGCAAGAAGCTTAAAATCAGAATTGGGGATCGCGTAATAGACGAAGTTAAGGAACTCTGCTACCTAGGCAGCAAAATAACCTATGATGGGTGCAGCAAGGAGGACATAAAAAGCAGACTAGCACTGGCGAAAAGGGGATTTTTGGCGAAAAGAAGTCTACCAGTATCAAACATGGTCCATTTTTGAGAATGTGGAGCACAGCATTGTATGGTTGTGAGACATGGAGTGTGGGAAAAGCGTAACAAAAGAGAACAGAAGCATTTGAAATGTGGTTCTACAGAATAACGTAGGAAACTAGATAGATCGATAAAGTACGAAGTGAAGTGGTTCTCCACAGAATCGACGAGGAAAAGAATGTATAGAAAACACTGGCAAGAAGAAGGGACAGGATGATAGGACATCTGTTAAGACATCAGGGACATCCATGGCAGTATATGGAGCTACAGAGGGTAAAAACTGTAGAGGAAGACAGACAGGAGTATATCCAGCAAATAATTCAGGACTGAGAGTGCAATACTGCTCTGTGATGAAAAAAATTGGCACTGTCGAGGAATTGGTGAATTTAAACGTGATTGTACTAGCACTGAAGATATGACTCGCTTCGGACGCCATACCGAGGCGTCATAGTAAGAAATGATCTATAAAATTCACGGTGTCGTCACAGTAAATCGCTGAAATACACCAGAGTGTTCAATAGTTTGTCCGAAAAAGTTACTGTGAGGTTTTTATATCACACTGTGTCGTTATGATTTACTATCTGAGAATGGAAAACACAGAGACTCTTTTATTACGCACTGTCAAACACATTATGCATGCTGAGTTTAAACAGAAACGACGAAGGTAAGCACACAAACAAATTCTCTGGCGTTGGCAAAATATAATTGGTAATCAGTCGGCCATTACGATGGCAAATGTGCACGAGCCGGGATTGAAAATACACTCCTGGAAATTGAAATAAGAACACTGTGAATTCATTGTCCCAGGAGGGGAAACTTTATTGACACGTTCCTGGGGTCAGATACATCACATGATCACACTGACAGAACCACAGGCACATAGACACAGGCAACAGAGCATGCACAATGTCGGCACTAGTACAGTGTATATCCACCTTTCGCAGCAATGCAGGCTGCTATTCTCCCATGGAGACGATCGTAGAGATGCTGGATGTAGTCCTGTGGAACGGCTTGCCATGCCATTTCCACCTGGCGCCTCAGTTGGACCAGCGTTCGTGCTGGACGTGCAGACCGCGTGAGACGACGCTTCATCCAGTCCCAAACATGCTCAATGGGGGACAGATCCGGAGATCTTGCTGGCCAGGGTAGTTGACTTACACCTTCTAGAGCACGTTGGGTGGCACGGGATACATGCGGACGTGCATTGTCCTGTTGGAACAGCAAGTTCCCTTGTCGGTCTAGGAATGGTAGAATGATGGGTTCGATGACGGTTTGGATGTACCGTGCACTATTCAGTGTTCCCTCGACGATCACCAGAGGTGTACGGCCAGTGTAGGAGACCGCTCCCCACACCATGATGCCGGGTGTTGGCCCTGTGTACCTCGGTCGTATGCAGTCCTGATTGTGGCGCTCACCTGCACGGCGCCAAACACGCATACGACCATCATTGGCACCAAGGCAGAAGCGACTCTCATCGCTGAAGACGACACGTCTCTATTCGTCCCTCCATTCACACCTGTCGCGACACCACTGGAGGCGGGCTGCACGATGTTGGGGCGTGAGCGGAAGACGGCCTAACGGTGTGCGGGGCCGTAGCCCAGCTTCATGGAGACGGTTGCAAATTGTCCTCGCCGATACCCCAGGAACAACAGTGCCCCTAATTTGCTGGGAAGTGGCGGTGCGGTCCCCTACGGCACTGCGTAGGATCCTACGGTCTTGGCGTGCATCCGTGCGTCGCTGCGGTCCGGTCCCAGGTCGACGGGCACGTGCACCTTCCGCCGACCACTGGCGACAACATCGATGTACTGTGGAGACCTTACGCCCCACGTGTTGAGCAATTGGGCGGTACGTCCACCCGGCTTCCCGCATGCCCACTATACGCCCTCGCTCAAAGTCCGTCAACTGCACATACGGTTCACGTCCACGCTGTCGCGGCATGCTACCAGTGTTAAAGACTGCGATGGTGCTCCGTATGCCACGGCAAACCGGCTGACACTGACGGCGGCGGTGCACAAATGCTGCGCAGCTAGCGCCATTCGACTGCCAACACCGCGGTTCCTGGTGTGTCCGCTGTGCAGTGCGTGTGATCATTGCTTGTACAGCCCTGTCGCAGTGTCCGGAGCAAGTATGGTGGGTCTGACACACCGGTGTCAATGTGTTCTTTTTTCCATTTCCAGCAGTGTAGGATCCTTCTAACTCTACTCCGCAATCTTGGACCTACACAGCTACACTGTGCTTCTTAACCTTGAGAAATTGCTTGTAGCAAACAACTCTTGTTAAATTAATGAAGTTACCTGCGTAGTAGACATTTAATATCTGCAGCTGAAAACAAATTTCTTTTCTGAGGGAATAACAGATATGGAATCGCTCTTGGCCACATACAATGGGCTCAGCGGCGACTACGTCTTTTTTTTTTCAAAAATATTATTTACTATTGTTTTTATATCATATTTTACAATTCTTCCTCGCATACACTCATTTTTAGCACAAGAGAATGCTATTCTAAGAAGCTGTGGGTGCCGTATTGTGAAGTGTTCTGTACCTAGAAACAAAATTCAGACACTGGATGTGGGTTTTAACGCGATTCGGCCTGAAAATGAGTCCAGAATTTTACAGCTATACCACCTGTCTCCGTCAATGGCCGTATAACGACCTCGAGAGATATCTGTGTGGTTGTAAAATGCGTATCAGCTGTTTAAGGGAGAATGACACACAAACCGGACGCGTAAGGGGTTGTTACAACGTTGCTAGAATATAACAGTAAGCAATAGCATGTCATCGTGCTACGCATAAAAATTAGATTAAATAATTCGCTGTTTACGAAACTCCCAACGCCCGAAGGAAGTGACAGATTGAGCTTGCTTTTCGCAGAAGCAGCACATTTCGTTAAGACCTATACGTATTTATCTTAAAACCATTGCTTTCGCAGTGTCTCAGTGGCAACCTCTGAAACAAATATCAACTCACGGCAAAAACAGCAAGCAGCCACAAGGAAACTTTCATATAGAAGAATGAGTCTTGAATCACACCATGACTATTCTGAGAAAGACTGTACGTTAACAATAGCGTACTAGCGTAACAGGTGACAAACTGTTATGGCCCAGCCAGGTGCTTTTCCTATTAACTGATTCCATCACCACGAAAAACAAGAGGAAGGTTAAAATTTAACACCCCAACTACATGAAGTGCATTACATCTGATGGACAAGAGCAGACAAGGAAATTGATCGTGACGGTATTGAAGCACCTATACGAGAATTCGCCTGGGTAGATACACCGTGACCAGGGAAACCCTGAAATTGGTCTAGATATGGAGAAACATAACACGCTATTTCTTAATATGACTCGAACATGAACACAGGAGTACAGACACTTGATTGAACTGGAGAATACGGGCATCAGTGATATGGAAGTCATGAATGCACAACGAGATTTCCTGCGCTAGGAAAACAGTAGATTACAGTTACAGAAAACGAAGAAGGCCCTTGCAATTCGGCCGAAACGTCGGTTTTAGTTTATTATTGTTGTTAGTTTTTAGCAGTGACACAGAATAATATCCAGAAGAATTTTAATCACTATGACACCGGCCGCGGACGCCTACGTTCTTATACATCGAGAAAGTTCAGAGAAGAGCAGCACGTTTTGTATTATCGCGAAACAGTGGAGAGTGTGTCACTGTGTTTCGAAAGGATAGGCTAAACACGGTTGGCGGTAGCGTGTTTGTTGCTGTCAGAAGTAGTTTATGTAGTGGCGAAATTGAAGTAGATACTTCTACTTAGTATGAGCAGAGGCCATTGTCGGCAAACGGAATAAAACAATATTTGGATCCTTTTACTGACCTTCCAATTCAGGTGATACAGCTGCGGAAAGTTTCAAAGAAAACTTGACTTTGATTTCAAACACGTACCCGATTCATACGATAATAGTTGGTGGTGAGTTTAATTTACCCTCGATATGTTGGCAAAACTACGTGTTTAATTCCGGAGGTACGCATAAAATATCATCCGAAATTGTGCTGGAGGCATTCTCTGAAAATTATTTCGAGCAGTTAGCTCATGAGCCCACGCAAATAGTAAACGGTTGTGAAAACACACTTAGCAACAAATAATCCTAAGTTAATAACGAGCATCAAAACCGATTCAGGGATTAGTAACCACAGGGTTGTCATAGCGAGATTGAATAATGTAATCCCCAGATCCTCGAAAAATAACGAAAATATACCTATTCAGAAAAGCACATAACAATTAACTTGACGCCTTCCTGAGAGACAATCTCCATCCATTCCAAATTAATAATGTAAGTGTAGACCAAATGTGGCTTCAATTCAAAGAAATAGTATCGGCAGCAATTGAGAGATTTTTGCTAAATAAATTAACAAACGACGGAGCTGGTCCTCCTTGGTACACAAAACGGGTTAGAACACTTGCAGAAACAACGAAAACAAATATGCCAAATTTAAACAGACGCAAATTCCCCAAGATTGGCGATCTTTTACAGAAGCTCGAAATTTAACGCGAACTTCAATGCGAGATGCTTATAACAGTTTCCTCAACGAAACTTTGTCTCGAAACCTGGCAGAAAATCCAAAGAGATTCTCGTCGTATTTGAAGTATGTTAGCGGCAAGAAACAATCAATGCCTTCTCTGCGCGATAGCAGTGGAGACACTATCGAAATCAGTGCTGCCAAAGCAGAGTTACTAAACAAAGCCTTCCGAAATGCCTTCACAAAAGTAGACGAAGTAAATATTCCAGAATTCGAACCGAGAACAGCTGCCAACATGAGTAACGTATAAGTAAATATCTTCTGAGTAATGAACCAAATTAAATCACTGAATAAAATCGTCTTCTGGCCCAGACTGTATACCAATTACGTTCCTTTCGGAGGTTGCTTATGCGTTAGCTCCATACTTAGCAATCATGTACAACCGTTCGCTCGACGGAAGATCCGTACCCAAAGACTGGAAAGTTGCACAGGTCACACCAATATTCAAGAAAGGTGGTAGGAGTAATCCACTAAATTACAGGAAAGTCATCGAGAAATACAGAAGTTATTTCTGGCGTTCCCCAAGGTAGTGCTATAGGCCCTTTGTTGTTCCTTACCTGTATAAACAATTTGGGAGAGAATCTGAGGAGCCGTCTTCGGCTGTTTACAGATGACGCTGTCGTTCACCGACTAATAAAGTCATCAGAAGATCAAAACAAACTGCAAAACGATTTAGAAAAGTTATCTGAATGGTTAAAAAAGTGGCAATTGACCCTAAATAACGAAAAGTGTGAGGCCACACACATGAGTGCTAAAAGGAACTCGTTAAACTTGGTTACATGATAAATCAGTCTAATCCCAAAGCCGTAAATTCAACTAAATACCTAGGTATTACAATTACGAACGACTTAAATTGGAAGGAGCACACAGAAAATGTTGTGGGGAAGCCTAACCAAAGACTGCGTTTTATTGGCAGGACACTTAGAAAATGTAAGTGACCTACTAAGGAGACTGCCTACAGTACACTTGTCCGTCCTCTTTTAGAGTACTGCTACGCAGTCTGGGATCCTTATCAGATATGACTGACGGAGTACATCGAAAAAGTTCAAAGAAAGGCAGCACGTTTTCTATTATCGCAAAATATGGGAGAGAGTGTCACAGAATGAAAAAGGTTTTGGGCTGGACATCATGAAAAGAAAGGCGTTTTTCGTTGCGACAGAATCTTCTCACGAAATTTCAATCATCAAATTTCTCCTCCGAATGCGAAAATATTTTTTTGACACCGACCTACATAGAGGGGAACAATCACCACGAAATCAGAGCTCGTATGGAAAGATATAGATGTTCATTCTTTCCGCACACTATACGATATTGGAATAATAGAGAATTGTGAAGGCGGATCGATGAACCCTCCGCCAGGCATTTAAATGTGATTTGCAGACTATCCATGTAGATGTTGACATGATACAGGATTTGAGACGAACATCATTTAAACAAAGGCGTGTTTCGTTGCGGCGGAATATACTCACGAAATTATTAAAAGAACGGCGGAGAGTCCTTCTCAAACGAGCCATTCCGATTTTGATGTTGATGTTGACGTTGACGGGTTTCAACCGCCGTCTTCCCGAACGTATGTTCAGTTCAGTAACTTATCACGCTTGGTGAGTACAGTCGTCACTAACGCGATGGCGCCAGGAGAAGTTGACGACACTTTCGAGCATCAGCACGAGAAACGATCGAGGGGCATTCAAAATGGCTCCGACCACTATGGAGCTTAACATCTGAGGTCATCATTCCCCTAGACTTAGAACTACTTAAGCCTAACTAACCTGAGGACATCACACACATCCATGCCCGATTCAGGATTCGAACCTGCCACAATACCAGCAGCGCGGCTCCGGATTGAAGCGCCTAGAACCGCTCGGGCACAACGACCGGCCGAGGTACGTTCAGTAAGTAACGCAACACTTTTCTCGCCCAATTCCGCTTGAAAAAATGTGGAATTTGCTATGGGACATGTATGAATATTGCCGCTTCACTTCCTATAGTTTCATGAAGTTACGGCAGGTGGGTGTGCTACTCGTAGCTTTCAAAATTGCGTCTGTAACGGAGGTGCGTTACAAGCAGACAGCTGTCATTGAGTTTCTTTTTGCGGATAATCAGAACAACATATTCATAGTCGTTTGCAGAATGTCTACGGAGACCTGCCAGTGAACAAAAGCACGGTGATTCGTTGGGCGAGACACGTGACATCAATGGAACAAGGTCGCAGAAGGCTGTCCGATCTCTGCGTGCCGGCCGGCCGCACACACCTGTGACTCCTGCAGTGTTGGAACGTGATGACACTCTCGTTCGAGGTGATCGACACATCGCAAACACTGACCTCGCTGCTCAACTGGACGTCTCCGTTGGTAGTGCTGACACACTCGTCCACCAGTTGGCGTACTCAAATGTGTGTGCCCGCTGGATTACTCGCGGCCTAGCACAAGACCATACAGGGCAACGAAGGTCTTGCGCATCACAAAGCAGGTAGATACAATTTTTTCGTCGAATATCGTCACAGGTGATGAAACATGAGGTCATCACTTCGAATTGAAACATAACGGCAAACCATGTAGGGGTGCCACATCACGTCTCTTCAAAAGTAAAAGTTCAAAGCTGGCCCTCAGTTGGTAAACTCATAATGACGGTCTCCTGGGACTCTGAAGGAGTTGTTCTGTTTGATGTTCTCCCACAAAGTGCAACTACCATCTCTGAAGTGTTTTGTGCTACCCTCGGCAAACCGAAGAAACGACTTCAGTGTGTTCATTGCCAAATTAGTTCGAACAAACTTCTTCTCCATGAGGACGCAAGGCCTCTCACAAGTCTGCCCATCCGAGAGAGCCCGTAAAAATTCATTTCAACGTCCATCTGTTTGGCCCAACGAAGAAAGCAATACGTGGATGACAGGAAAGTTATTGATACAGGAAGACATTGGCTTCGATGTTGAGCAACAGAGTGTTACTATGCAGGCATACATGCCCTCCCAGTAACATGGCGTAATCCTGTCGCATTGTACGGAGATTATGTTAAGAAACAGGGTTTTGTAGCCAAAAGAGAGGGGATTCCTGAGTAAAACGATTCTGCTCCTAGAAGAAAAGTGTTTCATCACTTTCCGAACACCCCCTCCCCCTATTAACTTTTTCAATGGTATTTTCACACTGATATTTCATCGTTCTATGTTTTATTATCCTAATATTTTGTCATATGCTCTGTGTATAGGGTGTCAAGTTGTGTGACTTGTCACAGACACAAAAGCCCAATTGAATAAAAGTTGAATAAGTAAGCAAGAACCGTTAATTACGGAAAACGCTGGGACGGATTTAAAATGAACACTAATGATGACCAATGCACATTTTAGCAGTGAGTCGACGATAGCCATGAATTGGGATTTGTATGTACCAAAATACTTGTTAATGGCTCTCATAACCAATTCTTGAGACTCAATAACGTATTATACGCGTAATTTTTTTATGTGGAAATAGGTAAACGATTTTCGATTCAAATCTAGTGAAAAGCATGAATGCAGCAATTTTTCGTACTTGTGATTCCTCAATTTCACGTTTGCTATAAGCGTCTTTCTGGGCGGGTGAAAAATCCTAAAGAAAGGTCTTTTTGTTTTTTCAATCCAAGCATCTTCCCGTTGAGAAACCAGCTGTCACATTTGTCATTTATTGTTTAATAATTTGTAGCTTAGTCACTGAGAAGTCTGTCTTTTGCTTTCCGTAAAAACACTGGACATAAACTTTCCTGTAGTGGAAATCGACATCGTTCATGCGTAAGGATCACTACTTCCACGTAGTGGCCAGACTGTTGTTCCACTTCTGGTGTGAAATGGTAGCCTTCCCGCCTCATCCACTGTAAAAATAATTGGCACACAAAATCAGTTGGACTCTTTTTAATACGGTCTACATCTCGATGACAAATTCATTAACGCATTTTATTTTGAGGGGCATTCAAAAAGCTCAGCACTCTTCTTCCACACATTAAAAGAATTCGGCATACATCTTGCTTAATGGTTTTTGCAGTTTTTCTCCAGGTAAAGTTTTCCGCACTCTTTCTGCCGCTGTGGCTACAGTGTCAGCAGTGTCACAGCCCTGAAACTCCCAATCGGTCAACACAACATTTTCGATATTTTTGCCTCTGGCTCCATTTTTGTCGTCCTTGCGAATCATCTAGAGGAGAAAGGCTCCATACTTGAATTCATCCATCGATCAGTTAACTGTTGAAAATCATGGAGCAGTCTCATTATAACCCGAAGGCCTTGACGCAGTGGTAACAGTGGTTCCCGTCCGATCACCGAAGGTAAGCGCTGTCGAGCTTCGGTAACACTTGTATGGGCCACCGTCCGGATCTGCCGAGCGCTGTTGTCACGCGAGATACACTCAGCCCTCGTGAGGCCAATTGAGGAGCTACGTCACTGAGAAGTAGCGGCTCCGGTCACGAAAACTGACAAAGCTGGGAGAGCGGTATGCTGAGCACATGTCCCTCTATATCCACATTCACTGGCGCCTATCGGCTGGCATTCTGAGGCCTATTAGGACAGAGTTTAGTTGGTCTCACAATCAGTTTCACCCATCTTAGAAGAATTTCCGTTGGCTTAGGAAATATGTAAAACAAAGAAGTTTTTGGTGTTGCAGCCATTCATCTGATCCAGAAAATGGAACACGACTAATATAATTGCGTAGGTTTCCGCGGCCAGAGTCAGTCGACATAAAAATTTTCTGGGTTTGGTACCGCGTCATAATGTTAAAACTACTGCTGCTATAGAAAAGCCAACGTTTCGGCCACGCTTGCAGCGGCCTTCTTCTGGGACCATTAGACCCAGAAGAAGGCTGCTGCAATCGTTGGCTTTTCTTTAGCGGCAGTAGTTTTCAAATTATGACGCGGTACCAAACCCAGAAAATTTTTATGTCAACGGAACACGACTACTTTAAAAACCATTTCAATAAACTGCACCGTGGACCATGTTCACATAATGACTCACTACATTATTGCAGAACACGAACCCATATAAAGGATTTATCCATATCAGTACCAGCTCTGTCCAGGCCGAGAGCTCTTCTCCCACCTCTCGTACAAATGGTTTAAATGTGAATACTATGAAACAAAATTTACACGATTCGGAGTGAGCCGCGGTAAAAATTGCTATTTTGAAGCGCGAGCCGCAGCGCGTAGTGTGAAGCAGTCGCCCTACGTTTCTCGCGGTGGCGCCGCTGTGGCAATCGCAGCTTTGGTGTCTCCCTCTGGTGGGAAAGGGGAAAGGTAGCCTGTTCACGTGCATTTAAGGGGCGCTATGAGCTCGCCAGAAGCAGTCTGGGATCACCCGGGTGAGTCTGGGGTCAGTCACTCGTCCCCAGCTTGCTAGTAGGTCTCTCGTACGCATTTGTTAACAGTTAGTGTCTGTCTGTCATTCGGAGCTGTCTCTGTCATTTTCATCGGATTTGGTGTGTTAGCGAAGTTATTGCTTGGAGTATAACGGCCTAATTCCTGAAATATGTTTTGATCTTGCTTATCATCTTGAGAGGCAGTATCTGTGTACTGTAGAGCATGTTAACCTGTTTGGCCAACCTTGTATAATTTTATATAAGATTGCATTTCATAGGTTTTTATTTAAATGGTCATTTTAGTATATAAAGTTGCCACCCTTCCATCGTAAGACTTTTCTTGGAAGTTAAAATCAAGTTGCACCTGCGGTTGCAAAGTTAATTTTTTAATTTTACTGTTTTGTACCATTTCCATCCCTCCTACAGGGTGCATAGTTTGTGTGCTTGTGTGAATTGTTAAAACTTTTAGTTTAAAGTAACCTGGTGTGTTGCAGATTTGCACCAGCGTAGTCCTTCAGAGGTTGTTGTGAGCGGTCGTGACTACGGCCGTGTCAAAAGGGAGTGGCAGGGTTCTCAGCCCGAAGGCTCATACACTCAAAAATTTGTTTCTTCCTGCCTCTGAAAAAATTGTAACTTGATATTTAGAGGGTGCTTTCTGATTATAATTTTAAATCTGTTTCTTTAAAAAAAAGCTTTTAGGAATAAAATTCTCATTTGTTAAAAGCAATTTGGTTATGATTTCATCAGTTACTCGTCAACTACTTCCACGCTCACATAGTGTGATTAAATGTGTTAATGTTCTTGATGAATCGCTAGTAAGTAGAATAAATTCTTACGAATATTCTTTGAAAATAAATCCGCCGTTCACGGAGGCACACTGCTGGCCATAGAATTGCAGTACTATGAAGGATAGCAAATAACAAAAATTTTCTTATTGTGCGTATACAGTATAGGAGGAAGCCTACGTGATTAAATGTGCAACTGATTTTGGGGATATTTAGGGTGCGAAATTAAGTACACAATGTTGCCACCTGTGGCTATGGCCTTAACGCGATTGACAGTCGTAACGATCTGACCTTGGTAGACCCATACGGGTACATCGCTAGATGCCCATTAAACTCATTTCCGGAGTTTATTAATCGCAGTGGCTGGGAGTGGCAGCCTCTCGGCTGACCGTCACCAGGTGTTTCCAGTGTGTGAGAAATATGGAAAACGTGCAGGTCAGGGCAATAGTCGAACAATCTCTGCACCGAGGTAGGTCACTACAGCACGAGAAATACGTAGCCTTGGGTTGTCTTGTTGAAAGGTATCTTCACGGAAATCTCGAAACAGGGCACATCGTCAGTTTTATCACGACACAAATTTATGGTTTGCTGTCTGTATTACCGGTTATGCAAACCAGAGGTCAGCGTGCTGTGTGTACGAATTTACATCATGCCATTTGCTTCTCCCAGGTGATGATGACCAAGGCATAGTTGTCTGTCTTGTGAAGAGGCTGTCCGTAATCAGATGGTAAATATGAAGGTGGGTCCGCCCCACCCCCGCCGTAAAATTGAAAAAATTTAAAGCCATTAACGTTGTATTCAAGAAATTTTTCAGCTCTTAGAGGAGATATACACTCCTGGAAATTGAAATAAGAACACCGTGAATTCATTGTCCAGGAAGGGGAAACTTTATTGACACATTCCTGGGGTCAGATACATCACATGATCACACTGACAGAACCACAGGCACATAGACACAGGCAACAGAGCATGCACAATGTCGGCACTACTACAGTGTATATCCACCTTTCGCAGCAATGCAGGCTGCTATTCTCCCATGGAGACGATCGTAGAGATGCTGGATGTAGTCCTGTGGAACGGCTTGCCATGCCATTTCCACCTGGCGCCTCAGTTGGACCAGCGTTCGTGCTGGACGTGCAGACCGCGTGAGACGACGCTTCATCCAGTCCCAAACATGCTCAATGGGGGACAGATCCGGATATCTTGCTGGCCAGGATAGTTGACTTACACCTTCTAGAGCACGTTGGGTGGCACGGGATACATGCGGACGTGCATTGTCCTGTTGGAACAGCAAGTTCCCTTGCCGGTCTAGGAATGGTAGAACGATGGGTTCGATGACGGTTTGGATGTACCGTGCACTATTCAGTGTCCCCTCGACGATCAGAGGTGTACTGCCAGTGTAGAAAATCGCTCCCCACACCATAATGCCGGGTGTTGGCCCTGTGTGCCTCGGTCGTATGCAGTCCTGATTGTGGCGCTCACCTGCACGGCGCCAAACACGCATACGACCATCATTGGCACCAAGGCAGAAGCGACTCTCATCGCTGAAGACGACACGTCTCCATTCGTCCCTCCATTCACGCCTGTCGCGACACCACTGGAGGCGAGCTGCACGATGTTGGGGCGTGAGCGGAAGACGGCCTAACGGTGTGCGGGACCGTAGCCCAGCTTCATGGAGACGGTTGCGAATGGTCCTCGCCGATACCCCAGGAGCAACAGTGTCCCTAATTTGCTGGGAAGTGGCGGTGCGGTCCCCTACGGCACTGCGTAGGATCGTACGGTCTTGGCCTGCATCCGTGCGTCGCTGCGGTCCGGTCCCAGGTCGACGGGCACGTGCACCTTCCGCCGACCACTGGCGACAACATCGATGTACTGTGGAGACCTCACGCCCCACGTGTTGAGCAATTCGGCGGTACGTGCACCCGGCCTCCCGCATGCCCACTATACGCCCTCGCTCAAAGTCCGTCAGCTGCACATACGGTTCACGTCCACGCTGTCGCGGCATGCTACCAGTGTTAAAGACTGCGATGGAGCTCCGCATGCCACGGCAAACTGGCTGACACTGACGGCGGCGGTGCACAAATGCTGCGCAGCTAGCGCCATTCGACGGCCAACCCCGCGGTTCCTGGTGTGTCCGCTGTGCCGTGCGTGTGATCATTGCTTGTACAGCCCTCTCGCAGTGTCCGGAGCAAGTATGGTGGGTCTGACACACCGGTGTCAATGTGTTCTATTTTCCATTTCCAGGAGTGTATTTAACTGATCATATATTTATTTTTATTTCCATATTACAATTAATCTAAACTGTCGTTTCCAATAAGGAAAACGTCTTCAGCCTCAATGTGATTCACACTTACAGTGACTGTGATAGGGGAACCTGCAGCTGATCGTCCCCCGGCCACATGTAATTTTACTACTAACTGCTGCCTCCTACATACCCTCATTTCTGTCTTACAGAAAGCGTCATAATGTTTCCCCCCACCGCCAGTTAGTGTTGCGGCACCTCAATAACGTGCTGACGACAAATTTTTGAAGCAGATAACGAATACTATAGTGGTTGTTGTAGCTGGTGTATTAGGAAGAGAGAGAAAATATTTTTTGTAAGCTGTGTCGCTTTGCCGGTGCGAAGATGCGTGTTTTAGGGCGTCATGCTTCTGCTTAATATTTTGACAACTATGACTCTTATGCGTCAAAGAGTAACAAATTCTTGTCGAGTCCACTTCTCCACTTCATAAAGGAACTCACGTAAAGACAACACGCAACACTACAAACAGAGCGTAAACAAACACCAGCGCTGCGTAGCGACATTTATTTGGAGCAGACCACGAACAATGTTCCATTGATGTGTACGGACACAGCCGTGAAACATCGAATTTGTGTTGCCAAGAGCCGGCCGCGATGGCCGAGCGGTTCTAAGTGCTTCAGTCCGGAACCGCGCGACTGCTACGGTCGCCGGTTCGAATCCTGCCTCGGGCATGGGTGTGTGTGATGTCCTTAGGTTAGTTAGGTTTAAGTAGTTCTAAGTTCTAGGGGACTGATGACCTCAGAAGGTAAGTCCCATAGTGCTCAGAGACATTTGGATTTTGTGTTCCCAAGCCGTTGACAACATGTTGGGAACATCGGTAGTCCAGTACTAGTCGCGAACAATGTTGGCAGGACTTGTTTCGAGGTCTGTGTAAACGCGTCTTTAGTAAGGCGTAATGAGGAAATCATTCGTAGACAGGTTTGCCGCGTACTCAAGAAGGAAATTATTACAGCCTACATAAAATTATTATAGGATATGATTAGCGAAATGTAAACAGTACCTTTTTGAGTTTTGCAAAAGGTCAGATTGTAAAATGTCAATTTCCGTAAACTTAGTAACTTCTCGTAACTCCGTAATTAAGGTGATAAATCCCTAACAATTACGGAATACGGTATAGTTGGCAGCCGTGACAAGGCAACAGGCACCGTTCGTTCTCCGCGAATGCACAGCTACGTCCATACGCAACTGTACAGAGTACAAGGACTCGTGTGGTAGTACGAGGTGGTGCCACTCCCGTGTCGAGTGTTGGCCGTACCACTGCAGGCGCGCCTCTCTCTACTGTCGCGTCAATGGAAGCAGTTAACAACGGTCGTCGACTGACAGTATCGCGACACGATAAACTCAGCCTCGCCTCGATAGGCCACGATCGTAGGCATCTGCAAAAGGGGAGGGAGGAAGAGGAGGCACCTGTCCCCTCCTCGAATATGGAGAATTTTTTGTTTTGTTTTTTAGATTCAAAGCCCTTCTTCAGTCAGTTGCTGCACAGTAATGGTTTACTGATTTAATTTGCAGTTTTACATTCTGTGCTGTTGTACAAGGGAGAGGGGTCAGCATGCTTCCGTCTGAGGGCGTTGCTGCAGCTTATATGCAAAGTAGCACGACTCCTATGCAGACACATAAGCATCTACTCTGTGTGAAAGCCAGGTCGCGCTATTCGCCCACGAGACTCAGAGGGCCATAGACACGGGTTCACAGGTAGATTCCGTGTTTCTTTACTTCCGCAAGGCGTTCGATACAGTTCCCCACAGTCGTTTAATGAACAAAGTAAGAGCATATGGACTATCAGACCAGTTGTGTGATTGGACTGAAGAGTTCCTTGATAACAGAACGCAACATGTCGTTCTCAATGGAGAGAAGTCTTCCGAAGTAAGAGTGATTTCAAGTGTGCCGCAGGGGTGTGTAGTAGGACCGTTGCTATTCACAATATATATAATGACCTTGTGGATGACATCGGAAGTTCACCGAGGCTTTGCGCGGATAATGCTGTAGTATATCGAGAGGTTGTAACAATGGAAAATTGTACTGAAATGCAGGAGGATCGGCAACGAATTGACTCATGGGGCAGGGAATGGCAATTGAATCTCAATGTAGACAAGTGTAATGTGCTGCGAATATACAGAAAGAAAGATCCTCTATCATTTAGCTGCAATTTAGCAGGTCAGCAACTGGAAGCAGTTAATCCCATAAATTATCTGAGAGTAGGCATTAGGAGCTATGTAAAATGGAATCACCATATAAAATTAATCATCGGTAAAGCAGATGCCAGACTGAGATTAATTGGAAGAATCCTAAGGAAATGCAGTCCGAAACAAAGGAAGTAGGTTACAGTACACTTGCTTGCATACTGCTCACCAGTGTGGGATCCGTACCAGACAGGGTTGATAGAAGAGATAGAGAAGATCCAAAGGAGAGCAGTTCTCTTCATTGCAGGATCATTTAGTAATCGCGGAAGCGTTATGGAGATGATAGATAAACTCCAGTGGAAAACTCTGCAAGAGAGACGCTCAGTAGCTCGGTACGGGCTTTTGTTGAAGATTCGTGAACATACCTTCACCGAGGAATCAAGCAGTATATTTCTCCCTCCTACGTATATCTGGCGAAGAGACCATGAGGATAAAATCAGAGATATTAGAGCCCACACAGAGGCATACCGGCAATCTTTCTTTCCACGAACAAAACGACACTGGAATAGACGGGAGAACCTATAGAGGTACTCAAGGTACCCTCCGCCACACACCGTCAGGTGGCTTGCGGAGTATGGATGTAGATGTAGATGTAGGCGAGCGTTAATGTAGCATTCGTGTGTTTCCTGCGTGCGTTCGGTAAATGCGGAGTGAGAATTGTGCCGATGTTTTTACCAAATGCCTCCAAACAGAAACAACGTGCTGTTAATTCTTATCTTGGATAATCAGGAATGTGAATGGGACAGAATGGGCGTCGAAACCCACCGTTATGGAACGGCGGGCCAAGGTGCTTCATGATAACAAAAGTCCCCATATCGGACATGTCGTAACGCAAAAGTTACGCCAACTCAAAGGCAAGACGCTCGAGCACCCGCCCTATAATCCTGATCTCTCGCCATGAGATCATCACGCCTTCGGTCCCTTAAAAACGTTTTGAATGCTTCACGATTCCTGTCGGACCAGGATGTGTAGCAGGCAGTTACAGACTTCATCTCGCAGCAAGACATGATGTTTCATCAAACGTGTAACTTAAACCTAGTGCGACGAAGGGATGATTGCCTCAATGCTCATGGTGATTTTGCCTCATTGGCATACCGAATATCGATTGTAAGACCTTTGTACGGAAACTTTTTTGGTCGTCCATTATAGTAGACTCAGAATGAAACAATATCAAAGTAATCTACCTTGAAAAAGTCTAAGGTGATATGTATCAAACGTTTAAGGTACAATAAGTTTTATCTAGACCTTCTGTAGGTGTATGTATCCTTATTTAATCTATGAGCCCATATGCACGCCGTAAAAAGAAAATACCGTTTTTTGTGTTATAAGGCAGAAAAATGTGTGAAATTTCAGGGTCAGAAAGTTTTTCGTGTTAGGAATTGTAAGCTTCTCGTACTCTGCGCAGTGCACTACACCCAAGACGCAGTCACAGAACTACGAATTCTGCAGCTCATTTGGCTCGACTCCTCAATAATGTGTCAAACTGGACAGAAAAGAACTGCCCGTGGTTCTCTCCAAGCGTGTTGAAAGAGATTTAACCGTCAGAATTTGCTGTAGTATTGAGATTTTCTGCTCTTCATTTAGTCGCATAGTGATAGTGGATTACAGTAAAAAGTAGCTTTTAACACACAGTTTGTTAAACTTTAGTTATCCTAGTAAACATTAAAAAATAGAAAGTACGAAAGTAGTGCAAAAAATTCACAAGCATGATCAGCTGCATAATTTTTTCAGGGAAAGGAAGTTTTTATATCAAAGTCGTTTCGTAATCAACGAAACCCACATTGAAAATGTTGGGAATGTGCGTCTCACGGGCAGCGTGCAAGGGATAAGTCCCTGCAGGCGCGCTATTCTCTGTGCCCTTGGTGGTTCAGAGGGATAGAACGTCTGCCATGTAAGCAGGAGATCCCGGGTTCGAGTCCCCAATGAAGTATATCAACGCCTGGTTGTAGCTAGGGTGTCCATTTAAATATCATTTCATTCTAAGGTGATATCTGTCAGTCGTTTGAGGTACAATAAGCTAAATGCACTTCTTATCACATGCGCTTCGTGGAGCTAGACACGGTTGTTGGATCACTGAATCAGTTACGTGAAGAATGCCAGTTTTTGAATATTGTCCCCCCACCCCACCCCCCCCACCCGCCCGTGTTGCATAAATTTCTGCGGACGTCCATGTCTGTCATGTTTTCATTATCGAACAACTGCTGACAGACTTTTCTTTTTCTTACGCGAGGAATCACACGATCTTCTTACAAACAAATAATATTCAAATGTGACTTCTGACTGAGAAAGCCTCTGCATAATATTTCCCTGTATATACAGAATTTAGATGGCGTCGCTACAACCGACTCTGTGCTGCTGCGCTGAAATGTTAGCAATCTGCGTATCCAAGCAGGTGCTACACATCATGTCAGTCTGATGTCCGTTTCTTACCGTTATTGTGGTAACAGTAATGGGCAGCAGTAAAGCTAGCGTGCGCTATTCTTCGTTCCATCTTACTTCAAATAACGACCCAGTGTAGGGAAGTACTGCAACACACACACACACACACACACACACACACACACACACACACAGAGAGAGAGAGAGAGAGAGAGAGAGAGAGAGAGTACTCCCGAACATCCGGCCGACACGCAGTATGATTCTCTTGTACCTAGTCGCGAAATCCAGAGTGGTGAAGCTATGCGAGGGAGGTGGGCACAAGGGCGCCTGGACAGCTATTAGCGCGCTCTGCTCGGAGCGAGGGCAGCTGAAGATCAGAGGCGCCGCTGGCGCTGTTTACGGTCCCCCTGGCAGTGGCAGCCACCCGCATCGGCCGCTGCACACTGGCTCTGCTGTGCCACGGGAAAGACCCCTCTCCCGGCTGCCGGCCTCGGTTATCAAATTGCAGCCGTTGTGCAACGTCGGGCACGGCAAACACCTCCAGCGCTGACGCCTGCCACGTGGCGTGTGTTGCTCGCTGCCACTACGGTACTGAAGCCAGTTCTCCGCCATCAGCCGCAGCACTGTTTCCACTGTTCACCTGCGCTAAGATAACAATTTTCGCTCTTCCTTCTCCAAACTATTTCAGAACAATACTGTTCTCTCGTGTCATTGTAGATAAAACAGCACTTTACTGCCTCTTGTGGAAGGATACATAGAATTTATCTAAAAAATTATTTAGGTCATACGATCAGTAGATATTGTAACGAGACACTGGTCTATTACATCCCACAGACATCATTCGAGGACATAATTTTTTATTGTTACAACAACGGATTTTTTAATCACACATTTCTGAATTAGTCTGTACCAATGAAAAGGTGTGCTAATAATGTACAAACCGAACCTAGCCTTAAAAATTAGTTCAGTTCATCGGAAGTCCGTGTTGAACTTAGTTGGTTCGTATCCAGTATACAGTAAATATTTGATTTCGTCACTATCCTTTTATATGGATGAGTTAATATCTTAGTTATTTATGTAATAATAAAATAAGCTTGTAATTTCGTACCGGATGTATGATTTTTTAATTATTTTTTTCTATTCGTAACACTAGTTTCTAAACTGTGTCCTCAAATGATGATACTGGGACATAATGTTAACAATTTAGACCCATGGGAATACATCTATACTTGATAACAGTGTCACAGTAGCAGACTACTCTGTTCCCACGTTTATGCGCCTAGAATTAGTAACGGCACACAAACAACCATTCGTTGTATTACTGCAGGAGAGAAAAGAAAGGGCAAATAACGTGGAATATGGAAATTTGGAAATTTGTGGTAAGATCTTATGAGACCAAACTGCTGTGGTCATCGGTCCCAAATCTTGCACACTACTTAATCCAACTTAAACTAACTTACACTAAGGACAACACACATACCCATGCGCGAGGGAGGACTCGAACCTCCGACGAGGGGAGCCGCACGAAACGTGACATAGCGCCTCATACTGCATGGCTACCCCACGCGGCGTGGATTATGGCACTGAGGCATTATAAATATGAGTATGGCACTCAGAGAACTATCAAAACTTAATTGACTTTGTGCCATATGAATTAGACAATGATCAAACAAGTGTAATATAATATATTAAAAATATATAAACTGTGGCTGATATGAACGCACTCAGCTGCTTCCTCTTTTTATACCAGATTAGATTTATTCATTGCACTGTAAATTTAGGTGTCAAAGGAACTGAAATGAAGTTACTTTAAATAACGCCTCATGAAGAAGCTTCAAAGCCTTTGAAATAATTGTTAACACATTAATACCATTGTGAGACAAGACAGCCAATGCCTACTTGAAAAAGTGTTTTCAGTTGTCTCCAGGTGTACAACTCTTCGTCCAAAGCAAAGCGACGCCCACAATTGTCTTTCTTCAGGGCTCCAAAAATATGGAAATTGGATGGGGAGAGAGCGGGACTATATGGAGGATGTGTAAGGGCTTCCCAGCGACACTTCTGCTTCGTAGTCACAACAACATCGTCAAAATGTGGGCGGGTCCACATAGTTGCCATATTTTTGGGGCTCTGAAGAAAGACAGTCGTGGAGGTGGACTAACTTCGGACGAAGAGATACACCCTTCAGTCCAATTAAGGTCCCGTAGGCAAACATAAACATTTTTTAAGGAAGCCATTGACCGCCTTGTTTCACAGTGGGATAAATACATCAATCGTTAATCCGGTTGCTTTTGAAATAGAAAACAGTTTACTTCCTTTTTTCCATCTATTTCGTATTCAGTTGACTGCCCCTTATAAAGGGTGTCCCAAAAATGTATACACTCTTTTTATGACTGTAACACTAATAATTATTAAGAAACGGAAAAATTTCAAAATTCAAAATAATATGAACGAATGCAGGAACCAAACAGTTATCGAAACTGTTCAAATTGTTGGCCATTGTGATATAGACACAGCTGATCACGATGAACGATGGAATCTAACGTCTTTCTAATCGTTAGAATTGGTATTTCGGCACATTCGGTTTCAACGGTTGCTTGCAGATCGTTTATTGTAGCTGGTCTTATGCTCAAAACGTTGTGCTTCACACACTCCCATATAAAAAGAAGCCATGGAGGTCAAATCTCGCGAGCGAGTTTTGTACCCGGTATTGCCTGTTCGTCCTGTCCATCTGTCAGATAGGTGTTTTCCAAGGTAGGCCCTTACGTCGCGATAGTAATGGCGAGGTGTTCCATCTTGTTGGAAATACCATTCTCCATGCCGAAACATATCTTCGATGCATGGCATGGTTCATTCCTGTAGGAACACCAAATTCTGATAAATCACACCACACTATAGCTCCAAGTACGTTTGCCTTTTGTTCCAATGTCAGGTGAGGATTTTCAGCTGCACTGCACCTACAATAGTGACATTAACTGAGCCCTTTATCTTAAGACTCCAAACAACCTTGTATGGGAATTGTTTGTCCGGTGTGCATCTTGCTTGATACCACTCACAAAATTCAGTTCTCCAGTCACGATCATCCTATTTTCAACGCGTCGGGTTATCTTAGAACAAAACTTTTCCATTGGACACGCTTCAAAAAGCGGTGGACGTTTGAGTTCAGAACTCCTGTCTCACGAGCCGCTTGGCGCACAGGCTTTGTAGGAGATTGTTGAAATCTTTTGATGAATTTTCTTTTGTGGGGCCGTTGAATGATCGCGGTCTTCCCGAATGGTTCTTGTGGCCACTCTGGAGAGTTCCATATTCTTCAAACTTATCTCGCAGACGAGTAGTTGCGAGTCGCCTTGGTGCATCTCGTTTATACTTCATATTGAACTGTTTTTGTACTTCAATTTTGTTCTAAGTCTTCTAGTAGCGCCTCAGAATGAACTGTGTTTGCCTTTCTCCACTATTCAAGTCGTCACACCTGAAAAACGAAAAAAAGTATTGTAGTTATGAGGTGTAAAAATGTGTGGGACTCTGCATTGGAAGAGGATGAGTTGAAAATGAACTCCATCGCCTGTGGCCTCCCAGGTCTCCGGACCCCATATGTTATGACTTTTATCTGTGGGATGCGTAAAAGGCCGCTTTTTAGCCACCGTCTTGATATTTGTCGTGTAATACTGCCCACGCAGAATGCATAAAAATTTGAACTTTTATCTTTCCTGGAACGTTCTAATTGTGTTTCTCTCTTTTGTAGTTTGGAAGCAATAAATGTCTGAAATCTGTTCCTTCTTTCTAAACAGCCCTGTACATTCATTTGAAGGGGAACGACGTTGCAGAAATCCTTGTTAAGTCTCTGGAAGTGTACGGCAAAGAGTTTGGCATCACATGAAACAGTTGTTTGGTGGCGCAGATGCTTACAGTGCGGTCACACAAGGCTGGATGATGAAGAATGAAGTGGCAGAACATTTCTGTCCTAGAAACCGGGAATCACAGAAGCAGTGGAGGCCCCGATGGCCGAGGACCGGCGTATCGCTATAGAGGTGCCGGTGGGAAAAGTTAAAATAAGTTGTAGATTATTGTTGAACATTTTGTACTGTATTTGGCCATACAAAGATTGCCGCGCTCTTGATTCTGCGACTGGTCACACCAATTTAAAAAGCCCGCCATCTGAGGCAGCAGTGGATTTGGCGACTGTATCAGGCCAATCCAGCTGACTTCTTTAGCTACCTGATGATCGTGGACAATAGCAGGGTGTATGATTATGAACTGAAAAAGGAGCAAGACAATCAGTGGAAACACTTGCGTTCACCACCACAGGAAAGAGCGAAGACCCAACCATCGTCGCGGAAGATGATGCTGAGTGGTTTTTGGGAGAGCCGTGATTTCGCGTTAAAAGATTATGCCCGTAAGGAATAATTCATTACAGGAGCATCTTACCAAGGTTTACTGAAGAGCATACAGATGGTGTTAAGGCGAAGCATCACAAGAAGTTGTCAGATGGCATGTTTTCGCTCGACTTCAACGTCATCACTCAGTCTCACAGCGCACAATCTCGTTTTCTGCTCCTTTGGCCTATCGGATTTTGTGTCTTCCTCTTATTCTCCATACGTGGCACTCACTGGCTTCATCTACTTTCCCCAGATAAAGAAAGCATTGCTTATTACGCAGAAATCTCAGTCTGCATCGAGAACACGTTTTTGTCCTGTTAAGTATGGCAACCAGTTCGCAGAAACGAATGTCCACAAGTCTTTCTCCTTGGACCGCTTTTCCTTGTACTTATTTTGCAAGAAGCTATAATTTGATAGCCCTTCAATTCAGCTGCTACCTTTTACTGGTGACAGAGATGCAGTGCGCAGTGCCGATGGTACTGTTACCGACGACTGTGCCGCTAAAGCGAAGTTATTGAACGCAGTTTTCCGAAATTCCTTCACCAGGGAAGACGAATGGAACATTCCAGAATTTGAAACACGAACAGCTGCTAGCATCAGTTTCTTAGAAGTAGATACCTTAGGGGCTGCGAAGCAACTCAAATCGCATGATACGGGCAAGTCTTCAGGTCCAGATTGTATACCGATTAGGTTCCTTTCAGATTACGCTGATACAATAGCTCCCTACTTATCATATACAACCGCTCGCTTACCGATAGATCTGTTCCTACAGATTGGAAAATTGCGCAGGTCGCACCAGTGTTTAAGAAGGTTAGTAGGAGTAATCCATCGAACTACAGATCTATATCATTGACGTCGGTTTGCAGTACGGTTTTTGAGCATATACCGTATTCAGACATTATGAATCACCTAGAAGGGAACGATCTATTGATACGTAATCTGCATGGTTTCAGCAAACATCGTTCTTGTGCAACGCAGCTAGCTATTTATTCGCAGGAAGGAATGGCCGCTATCGACAGGGGATCTCAAATCGATTCCGTATTTTAGGATTTCCGGAAAGCTTTTGACACCGTTCCTCACAAGCGACTTCTAATCAAGCTCCGGGCCTGTGGGGTATCGTCTCAGTTGTGCGAATGGATTCGTGATTTCCTGTCAGGAAGGTCGCAGTTCGTAGTAATAGACGCAAATCATCGAGAAAAACTGAAGCGATATCAGGTGTTCCCCAGGGAAGCGTCCTGGGACCTCTGCTGTTCCTGATCTATATAAATGACCTGGGTGACAATCTGAGCAGCTCTCTTAGGTTGTTCGCAGATGATGCTGTAATTTACCGTCTAGTAAGGTCATCCGAAGACCAGTATCAGTTGCAAAGCGATAGAGAAAAAATTGCTATATAGTGTGGCAGGTGACAGTAGACGCTAAAAAACGAAAAGTGTGAGGTGATCCACATGAGCTCCAAAAGAAATCCGTTGGAATTCGATTACTCGATAAATAGTACAATTCTCAAGGCTGTCAATTCAACTAAGTACCTGGGTGTTAAAATTACGAACGTAAGTTGTAAAGACCACATAGATAATATTGTGTGGAAGGCGAGCCAAAGGTTGCGTTTCATTGGCACGACACTTAGAAGATGCAACAAGTCCACTAAAGAGACAGCTTACACTACACTCGTTCGTCCTCTGTTAGAATATTGTTGCGCGGTGTGGGATCCTTACCAGGTGGGATTGACGGAGGACATCGAGAGGGTGGAAAAAAAAGGGCAGCTCGATTTGTATTATCACGTAATAGGGGAGAGAGTGTAGCAGATATGATACGCGAGTTGGGATGGAAGTCATTAAAGCAAAGACGTTTTACATCACGGCGAGATCTATTTACGAAATTTCAGTCACCAACTTTCTCTTCCGAATGCGAAAATATTTTGTTGAGCCCAACCTACATAGGTAGGAATGATCATCAAAAAAAATAAGAGAAATCAGAGCTCGAACGGAAAGGTTTAGATGTTGGTTTTTCCCGCGCGCTGTTCGGGAGTGGAATGGTAGAGAGATAGTATGATTGTGGTTCGATGAACCCTCTGTCAAGCACTTAAATGGGAATTGCAGAGTAATCTTGTAGATGTAGCTTAGGGGCCGATGACCTCAGCATTTTGGTCCCATAAGACCTTAACACAAACTTCCAATTTCCAATGCTGTTCATGAAAGGTAACACAACAGGTTGAATAAGGAGACTGACGGACATTTCTTCAGCCAGCTGTGTGGGATATCCACGAGAGTACTCCAGCTGTCATACGAAATTGAACACCAGACCATAACTTCCGGTGCAGAACCGGCGTATCTGGCACGCAAAATGGGTTGGTTGCAGGCCTTCAACTGGCCTTCTTCTAACCAACACACGACATCACTGGCATCGAGGCAGAACCAACTTTCACCTGAAAACACAACTGACCTTCACCCTGCCCTCCAATGAGCTCTCGCTTGACACTATTAAAGTCGCGGATGGCGGTTGTTTAGGTTCAGTGGAATTGGCGCTACAGGATGTCTGGCCTGGAACTGACATTGAAGTAACAGTTCGTTGTGTCACAGTGGTGCCAACTGCTTGTCAAATTGCTGCTGGAGATGCAATACGATGCGCCAGAGCCATACGCTGAACACGATGGTCTTCCCTCTCGGGAATGCCACGTGGCCATCCGGAGCACGGTCATTTCGCGACCGTACAATCTCGTGATCACCGCTGCCTGCAGTCATGTGCAGTGTCTGGATCCCTGAGAAGTCTTTCTGCGGTATCGCAGAAGAAACATACATATGACATATTCTGGTAGCTCTATTAAACGACCTCTTTCAAACTCTGTGAGTTGTTGATAGCGGTGTCTTTGTTGCCTTCAACGCATTCTCGACTTACGTCAGCTCACCTTATAAACTCTACTAGGTAAATAACGCTCACGACCATTACAGCGTGTGTTCAGAACGAACCTAATTTGCATCCTCATAGTGGTACTGCTCGCAGCTCTGTTATGCGAGTGGTGCCAGATTTGAATAGACATCGTCTTTCACATGTAGGAAACGTCTACCAACTTTTGTTTATGTCACATAACTCCTTCCAGGTGTTTTGTATTTTATCTTCCAGTGAGCGCTTTTTCTAATAAGAACCATATTTCCAGAATGAAAGCTAATCGTTTGTCATCAAAACGATAGCAATTGTTTTCTAGGTGTACCGTGGACTCGCGAAATAACATTTTTATTTGCCTAACGAAGTCTATAACATTATTAGAAATTGTCTCAAGTCTGCATTAACGTTTAAGTGTTGTGCAACTAAGGAAAGGCCGTTTGCGGTTAGACGCTGTTGTTCGCTCGTAATAATTGAACTTACATAACGAGGAAAAACTATGTAGAAGTAGTGGAAAGAGGGATGCGTAGCGCAGGAGCTGCCGCCGTTGGCAGCATCTTTTGGTTGCGGATTTGAGGACTGCCTGACTTATCACAGTTAAATAAAAACGTGATCCAGACTCTTTTGTTCCTAAAAGTACAAAGAGAGATGATTAGGCTCAACTATTCTACAATTATTTGAACAGATCAGTACCCTAGTTACAAAGACGGCCATCTCCATTTTGTTTTTACAATTTCAGATAATGACAGACTTCAAGAGCAAATAGCATGTGGAATCCAACAATAGTGTTACATAGTCCCAAAAATTCCACTAGCACTTTGAAACCATTTTTATACATTTGCCTTCGCTACAAAATCGGCCGGACCTAAAATGTGTTGGTGACGTAAACAGCCACCTCCACCAAGCACTAAACACAAGACTTAATTCTGCCACGTGATCTCACGAGCTCACGACACTTCTAGAGAGATATTGGATGAACAGAGTGTTCTGCTCATGCCTGCAACAAATTGAAAATTGAGTTATCTGTACACGAAACTCTTGCATCAGGATCTTTTCTGTCACGAAGAAATTAGACCATAATGCAGCTGTTATGTCATACGATATGTAAGGAAGGCAGAACAGAGCTAGAGATGTAATCAGGAAATGCCTAGAACAAAGAAAACAAACAGGAATGGCATGTGACTGGTAGAATTCTGCAAAACCCATGACATAATCTCGAAGTCAGCTTACTTCAAGAGAAGACCAAATATGCTCAAAACTTGGAAACATCCAGGTTAGATTAAAGGAGAATGGCAATTGGACCATGTCTGTATGGATAAAAGTTACCACAGGGCAATCTACTATGTGAAAGTGCTAACGGAGACAGATAGTGGATCAGATTATAACATGATAAAAACAATAATTAAATTTATCCCATCCCAGAAAGAAGAGAACCTACGACCCTCACAAACTGATGTGTAACAAGGAATGCGAACAACAAACAAGGTATATTAAAATAACAGATGATCTAGAGGACATATTTTCCCAGTTGAAACAAATAGCTGAAGAGGTAGCCCCAGTAAATCCAACAAAAACGCCAATCGTTCAACGATGAGTGTGATAATACAGTAGTAGACAGAAACCAAGGCTGATTAGAGCATCGTAGTCATAACACAGAAGAATCACACTTGAAACTCACACAACAATGAAAGATAATACAAAAAAAAGTAGAAATAGTTAAACACCAATATTTAAATGATATACCCCTAATGATAGAAACGAATACCGAGGAAACAAACTCAAGGGATTACAACAAAATATTTAGCGACTACAAAGATATGACCCTCGAACTTTTATGTGAAAAGATAAAAGCAATAAGATTGACCGTAGCAGTAGGGAAAATGCAGAAATCCGAGCGGAAACATTTAACGACTTACTAAACTGAGAAGGTTTCCCAGAACTACTACAAATAAACACAGATATCCCTATTAAAACACCACCAATCCATGAAGTCTAGAAAGCTTTGAAAGAGCTCAATAACTACAAAGCAATTCGAGGAGATGAAACATTTTCGGAATTTTGCAAATATGCAGCAGAACCAGTGAAGACATTACACCTAGAACGAAGAACTAGCAAAACTTTGCGCTACAGCTATAATCCATCAATTACACAAAAAAGGAGACCAATCAAACCCAAACAACTGTAGTGGAATTTCCCTTTTGGATATAACATACAAAATCATGTCAACAATTCTATACAGTCGTCGGAACTAGAACTAGGAGAATACGAAGGAGGATTTAGATCCTGTAGAAGCTGCTCAGAACAGTTGATCACTTTGAAATTGGTAATGGATTACTACAAAAGAATACAAAAACAAAAAGTCTTAACCTCTGTAGACTTCAAAAAAGCTTCTGATTGTACCCACGTATCTTCAATGATGAATAGGCTAAGGAATTTCGGTCTCCATCCCAAATTAATAAAAACAACAAACTTAGCTCTAACAAACACCAAATTTAAAGTTAAGTTCAGAGGAGACATGAGCTATTTACGATTAAAACGAAGTTAAGACAGGGAGGTGGTTTATTGCCATTACGTTTAAACTGTGCACTCGAGTATGTGATGAAGGAATGGCACAAGGAAAATCCTAAAAATTTAAGAATTGAACCAAGAAAAATCAAATAAACTTAAATACCTTGGGATTCACAGATGACTTAGTGTTACTAACTAATAACATTCAAGAAGCCAGAAATCGAATAACAAAGCTACAAAATATAGCACAAAAATAGTACTCCAGATATTATTCGAAAAGACTGAGATAATGTTAGCAGATCCACTACTAATCAGGCACATAACAGTAAATAATAGGAAAGTAAAAATAGTAAAACAATTTAAATACCTAAGAGAAATTTTATCATATAGCTTGGACGAGAAACCTGCATGGCAAGTAGAACTAACATAATGATGAAAGCTACAAAGACTACAATGGTCTGCATATAATAAAAACGTCTGTTAATCAAAGTTAAATTAAAATAATACAAGACGGTGGTTGGACAGGAGGCGACACACGGAAGTGAGACTCTTTTCAAAGTCACCCAGAAAAACAGAATCGTCAAAATCCTAAAATTAGAGAGAAGATCAGCTAGAACATGCGTAAATAGTAAATATAACAAAAATAAACACCGGCAGGTAGCGTCAAATGAAATGGTGTGCAGCGAACTGGAGCCCATTACAGATACTCTGCGGAAAGAAAGCTGTCTGTTTTTAACACATTACGAGAAACTAGATTATCAAGAAAAAATATAGAGGAACTTTGGAACATCGCTAAAGGAAATCAGGGAGGATATGAAAGAGCTAGAATAATCTCTGCGACATTTGTCAAACAGAACAAAAATTTTAAAGAAACTGAAAAACATAAAAATAAGATTTAAACCAAAAATAAACAAACGACAGACAATAAAAAGGGTATTTACAGATGAGGAACGACAAAAAGAACAGAACGAATGAAAAGATACTGGGCAATTCGGAAAGGAAACTATTGAACAAGAGGAACGGAAAATGGTTGAAGTTGTCCAATTAGGCAATAAAAGCAGAAGAAGAAGTATTGGAGAAGAGGAGCAGAAAATGGTTGACTGAAGTGGTCCAATGAGGCAGTAAACAAGAAGAAGAAGATATGCAAAAAAATATGTTATTACCAAAGCTTCCGAATCGAAACATGTGTTGTTCGAGGCAGTTACACTGCTACAGTTTGACAGTGGTTTCTGGACGTTCTAGTGGAGCTAAAGCTCTCTATAAGGAGAATATATTAATTTATTCTAGGGAAGAGAGTGAAATGAAGAATCGTCAAACGAAATAGCCTCTGCAGTATTTGAGAAACTTGAGTGTAAATCTAAAATGGCTATTTTGAAAGCAAAGACATTGTACGGCTTGTGGCAAAAACTTGTTCGAGCCAAAATAAAAATACAATCTTGTTAGCAACGTGCGTTACTTGCCTACAAAGAACAAAATCTTCGGTCAGAAATACTGAACATGTTTCCTGTTACAGCGCACTCTTGTATACAATGTGAGCAAGTTTAGGTGCAACTGAAAAAAGGATTAAGAAAGAAGATGGGATTGTGCAGCTTCCAAACTATCACGATTAATTTAGTAAGCATGAAACAATCAATCTTTTAGGAGAGGATCTATCAAGACTGGAAGGCAGAAGCTAAAGCCAGTGTTAAAGATCCATCTAAGCTTTATTTTAAGATCTCTGCTAGTCAAAACGTTAGTTTTGACCAAGAATCTGATCTCAGTACATGTCAGTGGTGAACAAAACTGTAACATTGTAATCAACCAATCTTTATCTGTCGTGAAACTAGGGAAAAAAAGCAATTGACATTAACCCTGATGAACTTAAGATTGCATTAAAAGTAAATGTGTCCAAGATACAACACGTGAATGCATTACTACCAAAACACTACGGTGGGAAGTGGAATGAAACTGAAAATGTTAAGTGGTACGAAGAAATATTAAGCAATAACGATTTAATATCTGATAATTCACTACCTGAATGTGAATGTTTGAATGAATCGTCTACCAGATGTACCGGAATGAAATGAGCGTTTTTTTGTGAAAATAAAACACTAATTTTGAATTGAAAAGTAAAAACATTTTATTCAAAGTACTGACCATTTCTTTCTATACATTTTGACCACCTTTCTGGCAATATGTGGACATCACGCCAATAGAAATGTTCGTCTTTTGAAGCAAACCAATCAGACACCGAATTTTCTACGTCTTCGTAGGAATCGAAGTGTTCCTTAGCCAATGCGTGTCCCACTTATGAAATCAAATGGTAGTCGGAAGGGGCCAAGTCTGGCGAATACGGCGGGTGGGTAGCAGCTCCCAACCCAGTGTTTTGATAATATCCTGAACCAGTTTTGCTTTGTGTGCAGGTGCTTTGTCGTGTAAAAAAATTACTTTGCCATGTCTTCTGGCCCATTCTGGTCTTTTTTCGATCAATGCATAGTTCAAGTTGATCATTTGTTGTCTGTAGCGATTAGTATTCACAGTTTCACAGGGTTTTAGAAGCTCATGATACACCACACCTTTCTGATCCAACCAAACGCAGGGCATCTGGTCTTGCAGTAAATGTTGATGGTTGTCCCGGATTAACCCATGATTTTTCCCCATTTAGGGTTCTTAAAATAAATCCATTTTTCGTGAGCAGTAACAATTCTATGCAAAACTGATTTTCTTTCATGTCTTTGAAGCAAAATTTGACAAGTGGTTTATCGGTTTTCCATCTGTCTTTAATTCAATTCATGTAGCTCCCATTTTCCACACTTTTGGATCTTCCCACAGCTTTCAAACGGTCAGAAATTGTTTGTTGTGCAACATTTAGGATTGCTGCCATCTGCTTCTGACTCAAAGTATCATCTCCATCCAATATTGCTTGCAATTCGGCGTCTTCGAACTTTTTTGGTGGTCTTCCACGTTCTTCATTTCTTACATCATAATCATTATTTCTGAACCGTTGAAACCATCTTTTGCATGTTGCTTGTGACAGAGCATGATCACCATATGCCTCGACTCTGCAGCACTTTTTTTTTTCAAATGAAAACAAAAAATTAATGCTTTCCGAAAATCATCACTTTCTCGTAAAAAATTCGACAATGTTGACACGATGAAAACATATGATGTTATCTGTTCCGTGACTTGATGTATACTAAATATCTTTGACAGATGTCATACCAACTAAACTGAAAAAAATTAAGGCTCGTTCACAACAAATGTTCCCTAACGACACATTTGTATCTTAACGCTCATTTCATACCGGTACACCTGGTAATGAAGGATATGAAACTGAAGTCAGTCTGCTTGTTTTATTGGGCAATTATGACGTTATTTTTCAGACTTTGCTTGTATGTAGCAGTTTACAACACGTGATTAACTTTGTTTTATTAAAATTACGTTTCCCTACAGTGTGTCTTTCCGTTATTTAACGTGGAAAATTTCAATATAGACCTGGTATAGTCAGTCATGCCTAATTATTACAGACGGTAGCCTCACCGCCAGACACCATCTTGGTGATAAAAGCGGCTATATTTAATTGTTTGCTACAAACCCGATCATATGTTTCAGCTGTAAATATCTCTTAACGATTACTAAAATATACAGAAAGTATGATTTCATTACAGTCTATTGCTATTGTATAATCGAAGAACAAATTTTCAATAGTATTACTTAAGTGGAATTGGTTGAAACTGTTTACTGCCTCTCATGAAAGTTTTGTTACACGGAGTTGGCCATCTTTGTAACCAGACTACAGAAATAACTGCTTCATAAATAGCTGAACATAGCACAGTAGTGCTCCAAGCTGAGGTTACCAGAGTAACCTACAGCGCTGAACAGACAACTTTCCAAGGGTCACTGTCTGCGGGACAGATAGGATAGTCAAGAGATCGTGATGCCACGTTATACAAACAAGAACAAGTCCATCTTCAGACCGGCTTTACGCTTTTCAGTGTCCTCTGGGCATGAGGACGTCTTCGTCGGAGCGCCTTGCTGCTGGCGGTGGCGCTGGAGTCTGGACTCCGATGTAGGTGCCACCTGGTCGACAGGCAACCGGGACGAGGTGCTGAATTTCGCCACAACAGGTTCCATACAAAATATTCTCTTAATATGCCAAAAAACGCACTTTTTTGCATGTGGCTGTTAACTACGCTTGTGACGTATAAAGACATTCCACTTACGCTGTGGTTCTCATTTCCTGTCGCCTCCCCATACGAGGTGTGATCAAAAAGTAAAGGAGTAAGGGGAATTTGTGTTTTTCTTAAAGAATCATTATTTGTTCAGCAACAACAACTTTGTCCTATTCAAAGTATCTCATCAGTGCTGGCAAAACGACGCCATTTTTGTGCATAAATCTACAAACAGGCATTGTGGTGTGGGCGGGATCATTAATACAACCTCCACGAGTGATCTTGCCACAATTCTGGTCGTTTTCTTCGGATTCCTTCATGCAAACGACGTATAACTTCCAGGTATTATTTCTTACTGACCGTTCGCTCATAACGCATGAACTCATGCTGTACTATCCCACTGTAATCGAAGAAATCAGTAAGAAGAACCTTCACATTTGATCGAATGTGTCGAAATTTTTTCGGGGCTTGGCTCTTCAGGCAGTTTCCACTGGGACGCTTGGGCCTTTGTTTCGACGTCATACCCGTACATTCATGTTTCGTCACCTGTTATAAACATTGCACAAACAGACATAATGTCTGATGGGATACCGCAATCACTGGTTATACAATGTTACTTATGATCCATCTTGATTGTAAAAATGTTTATTCACATGACCGATTTCGGTTCCTCTAGAACCATCTTCAGATCTGAAGTGACAATGATACTAATTTACTATTTCACAAATGCAAACCTATTTCATCCTATCCGATCAACATTAAATAAACCAGAACGTACCTGCAACACATCCCCGTGGATAAGAGGGCCGTGCAGGATGGGCCCGTCAACGACGTTAGGCGCTGCACGCATCTTCAAGCTGTTTCGCCGTAGACCATCTCTCATCCTTCGGCTTGGACTTCTATACACAACAGTGATCATTTCAGTAAGTCGTCATAAATACTAAGATAGGCGTTATGATTTAACTCGCTTTGCTCATTGAGGATTAAATTTTTAGAGATGAAAGCAAATTAGAAAAATCTACTTAATACAGTATGTGCATATGTAATGTAACAAATGTACCAGACGTCACCTGTCGGTAAGAGTTTTGTAATTAACATAAACGACGTGCAGTCTGCCAACCAATTTAATGTGACGCAGCTTGTGAAGGTTTCTGTGTGAGGACGGGTTACTCCTGTAACCGAAATTGCAGGTACGTTCTGGTACATTTGATGTTGATCGGATAGGATGAAATAGGTTTGCATTTGTTCAAAAATGGCTCTGAGCACTATGGGAGTTAACTTCTGAGGTCATCAGTCCCTTAGAACTACTTAAATCTAACTAACCCTTAGGACATCACACACATCTATGCCCGAGGCAGGATTCGAACCTGCGACCGTAGCGGTCTGGCGGTACCAGACTGTAGCGCCTAGAACCGCACGGCCACCCCGGCCCGCTTGCATTTGTGAAATAGTAAATTAGTATCATTTTCATTTCAGATCTGAGGATGGTTCTACAGGAACCGAAACCGGTCATGTGAATAAACATTTTTACAATCAAGACAGATTATAAGTAACATGTTATAAACTTCTTTGTAAGTTCTGGATCGCTGTTGACTTCATTCATCAGTTCCTAGGAGACGTCGTTCTCAGTCGAAATTCCACAATTTCGGAAAAACTTTGCTGCTACACTTTGGAAGTAGGCTGTTTAGGTTTTTATATTGATAACGCCACGTAGCGCTCTGTATGAAAATCACTGGCTGTGCTGTGTGCAGTCTGTGGCTGGTTAGCATTGTTGTAATACTCGCTATTGTAGTGTTGGGCAGCTGGATGTTAACAGCGCGTAGCGTTGCGTAGTTGGAGGTGAGCCGCCAGCAGTGGTGGATGAGGGGAGAGAAATGGCGGCGTTTTGAGAGCTGATGATCTGGACGTGTGTCAATCAGAAACAGTACATTTGTAAGAAAGGATGTCATGAACTGCTATATATATTATGACTTTTGAACACTATTAAGGTAAATACATTGTTTGTTCTCTATCAAAATCTTTCATTTGCTAACTATGCCTATCAGTAGTTAGAATCTTTTCTTTAGCTGGCAGTAGTGGCGCTCGCTGTATAGCAGGAGTACGAGTAACGAAGATTTTTATGAGGTATAGGTTAATGTTTGTCAGGGCCATTCTTTTGTAGCGGTTTTTGAGAGTCAGACTTCGTTCCGCCAAAAATATTGTGTGTCAGTTTAAGCACCGTCATGTACAATTTTTCTAAGGGGACGTTTCATGCCCAAAATCTCCGAAAAAATTGCTTGACATGAGCTAAAGGATACGTCAAGGTCATCAATAACCTCTCTGCTGGAGATTCGTTTGGTTTCCACAAAAATTTTCCTTACTTCTTGCACATTGTCGTCAGTAACTGATGTGCTTGGGTGTCCAGGGTGTTCGTCGCCTTCAACGTCCTTTCGATCCCTCTGCAACGTTCATACGTCGTAAACTCTTATCTAACTCTTATTAGATTCGGCAAAATCCATAGCCAACGATTAGACTGCCGTTCTCGCACTTTGTCCCAGTTTTCAAGCCAAATGTCGCCAATAAAATGAAAATGTAGGAACATAATATATAACGCCTGTGACATAAATAATTCCCGTTTTTTTCACACCTCGTATACCGTGAACTTAGCAGTCAGATGGACGTTTTTTCATACGTGAATTATTGCACCTTTATACTACTAATAAAAACTAAATTGGATTTCACTAGCCATCTGGCCGTGCACTAATACATCTTCTGTCACCACGTAGTAGAAATAGAGAGGCGCGTTGTCAGTAAAACGCTCTACCGTCCGCTAGTATCGACTCATCTTACTTCTACAGTCGCCCATACAAGTCTGTATGTTTTGTATCTCCGTCAGGCGAAACGGTTTCTCTCACCAGTGTCGGCGCAGTGGACTATACTATGACTCTCCACTGAGATTGTTGTTGTTGTAGTCCTCAGTCCTGAGACTGGTTTGATGCAGCTCTCCATGCTACTCTATCCTGTGCAAGTTTCTTCATCTCCCAGTACCTACTGCAACCTACATCCTTCTGAATCTGCTTAGTGTATTCATCTCTTGGTCTCCCTCTACGATTTTCACCCTCCACGCTGCCCTCCAATACTAAATTGGTGATCCTTTGATGCCTCAGAACATGTCCTACCAACCGATCCCTTCTTCTGGTCAAGTTGTGCCACAAACTTCTCTTCTCCCCAATCCTATTCAATACTTTCTCATTAGTTATGTGATCTACGCATCTAATCTTCAGCATTCTTCTGTAGCACCACATTTCGAAAGCTTCTATTCTCTTCTTGTCCAAACTATTTATCGTCCATGTTTCACTTCCATACATGCCTACACTCCATACAAATACTTTCAGAAACGACTGAGGTTAAGTATCGACAAATGTCCGCGCCAACTGAGTGCTCGGCAGACCGTTAAATGTTACAGACATAAGCTCATTGTACAAAGTATTGGTCACCCCCTTAAAACAGCACGCTCGTGACTATGGAGCCATGTTTCATACCTGACGGAAATCATTGCGGTGAAGTGGTGTCAATGTGTGGAAGTAACGTAGTAACACGGTTCGACATGGAGACGGAACGACACAGACGAGCTATGCTGTTTGAACGTGCTCATGGCCACATCGAGAATAAAGGTGCACGCTTATTAAAGTTCACTGTTCTGTGTGTCTACAACGAATGGTGTACCACTTGTAACCACGTTATACGTCATATGAAAAATAACCACAAAATTTCTTAACTGAGAGGAACCGGATGTAAGCAAAATTTTGAATCACCTTTACCATCAACATATCTCTGAAATAAACTGCAAAAAATATAAATGTGTCATGAATAAAGATATTTAGTCACGAAATGCTTTACTAGTGGGTTCTCGAATCGACTAACAGACAGAAGATCTGTTCTGATGTGTACGCTGAATATTTTATATAACGTACCTTATTTTACAAAGTAGGTTTTATCACTGTTACATTTGTTAATAGCGTGAGCAATGTCTACTTTCCTCTCTCAGCTATTTTATCTTCGCTTGCAACCACTCACATTTAACAGCTGTTTGGAGCGTATTCTTCGCGGAATAACGGAGACTGCCTGGTGTGCGCAAACGTTATGTTTCACCATTACTGGGCTACACACCTCTCAAATTTCGTATGATAACGGCCTATCCCTGTTAGCACACTTTTGAACTAGTGAAACCAATATGTTCAATTATTGCGATATACCACATAGTTATTCATTTTATTTGCTTTCTAGGCTCTCTGTTTTACCGAGTGTTGCTGGAACATCAACAAAAGCGGAAACTGAACACTAGTGTAAATTTGTAGACTTCTACGTAGTCTTCAGAATGATTTTGTGTTCTGTGTAGGCACACCTGGGGTTGTCTGACCTGTCCCCTGAGGGCACCTCCACTGCAGTACTTGAGCGGAACCGAGAGAATGCTTCCCGTTCTGGCCATCTTTGTTCTGGAAGGGCGGCATTTACATTTTTAAGGACAGAGAAATTGCTTTGCAAAGAAGGCCGCCGACCCCTTAATAATTCAAGAAGCACTTGCTCTGTAACTTCCAGTTTCGACACGGAGCACGGAGGTTCTCCTCCAGTAGCTACAAGGGAAGATTTTGCCGTCTTCAGGATATTACTTTTTATTCCTCCCTCGAATGGTACATCCCCGGAGAAGAGATAGTACTTACGACGTTCATACATCTCGATAAGCCCGCACCGCTACTCCACGAAATGCAAATTCTCTCAGCATTTGCCAGCTCTGAAAAGCAAGAGGACGAAAGGGGCTCAGGGGGGTCGGGAATCGAAATCACAATCAGCTATAAATACTCACAGCGAGTAAACATAACAGTATAACTTGTAGCAACTGAAGAAGACGACTGGGACGACTACTGAAATACTAAACATAAAAGGGAAATAACATCACGTCTGAACACCCAGAAGTACGTCATTACTGAGATTCATATTCCATGTTCACAAATTTTCTTTTCAGCAAAGCTCTTCTTGCTATAACAGTCTAAATTTTATATTCTATTTACTTCTGCCAGAATCAGTTTAATTTGTTGCTCATTTAGCGAAACTCGACGATTACTTTTAGCGTAACACTAGATAATCTAATTGCTTCAACATCGCTTGCCTTAATTAGACTACACCCGACTGCCTTTATTTCATTTTTGTGTTCATCTTATAATGTCTGACTACGACAATATCTATTCCGTCCAAGAGACACTACAAGTTCTTTGCAGTGTCTGACAGAACTCCGAAATCATTAGCAAACTCCCATAGTTTTTACTTCTCCTCGCCGAGCATTAATTCCTATTCCGAGGTTCTCTTCAGTTTTCTTTACTGTTTGCTGAACGTACAGACCGAATAACACAGGATATAGGCTACAGTCCTGTCTCACTGTCTTTTCAATTACTACCTTTTTTACTTACGTATGACTGTTTTCTGTACTACTACTAGATAAACATTCGTTTCCTGTATTTTATATACGACGATTTCAGAATTCTAAAGAAAGTGTTCCGGTTAACACTGTGAAAGCTTTGTGTTACTCTAGAAATGCTATGAATTTCATTCTGTGCAGAAAAATGGGTTCCCAATTCGCATGAACACGCGGAAACACATCACTGTTGAGGCTTTGTGCCTCAGCGCCTACACAATTTGCGGGCCAAATATTCTTGAACGAGGAAAGTGACACAGCCAACACAGTGACAATAGACATAGTGCTCCCTTTGATTGTTTAGTGGATCTTGCTGTTCGGCCGGCGCGGAAAACCCGTAAACTGGTTGTGCATCGACGACGAGGCACCATCTGGATAGTCCAGAGCCCAGGAGGTCATGGTAGCTGAGTATCGGACTTAACCTAACACTGGGCGGAGCAAAATACATTGTAACTACGAAATGCTTCGCGGTAGATTTGCTGTGTAAAATGTTGTCACCTGAAGTAAAATTCCAGAATTTTGTCAATATACTCATTTGTTGATCCCAGGAAAGCTACTGATGGCTATATAAATCTCTTCGACAGTAAATTGCTTTATTGATAAAGGTTATACAATATATGTTTTAGAATTACAAGCCAAATCAAGTCGACAAGTTTAATAACGCTCCTTTTACCTATCACAATTCTTTTTTGTATACCTTGAAATATTTCTTTTGTGGGATATCAGAAAAACAGATAGTGCGAGATGGAATTTCACATGTTACCATACCTAGAAACTTCATTGTTTGCCTTTGTTTCCCGATTTTTTTTCATATTCTAGAGAGTCTTACGAAACTTGCTGATAGGCGACGGCATGACGTTGTTGACATACACATTTTTGTGTTGTCAGTGGCTCTAATTGTACATACATGATATTTATCTTCAGGAATAATTCACTGAATCGGAAATCTTAGAACTGTTCACTATCTTTCAGTCGCTTGTTCAATTACTTTCAAACGTTCTGCTGATGACCTTCGCCATTTTAGCTGCGTTGTCATGAACTTTGAAGTCGTAAAGATTAAGTAGCCGCACATAGACCCGTGTTTTGTCTACAAACCGGCATGGCTTGCTGGCACGCTTCTTGTTCAAATCCTGGAATAAGTGTGTTTGTGTGTTCCACTTTCGCACACAATGGTACTATATGGTGCCGTTTGTGAATAATGAGCTAATGTCGATACGATACCCAAAATTTCATCTACATATATAGAAGGCAATGTCATGACTTACTGACTCATCTTCGACCAGCCCACATCGCTTAGGATAGGAACTTGAAATTTAGAGAGGGTTGGCCTTGTACTGTATAACGTCATTTAAGAAGAAATTTTTTGAAATTCCACAGCTAAGGGGGTGAAGTAGTAAGTTCTTTTTAAGTAAATCATTATTAAAGAACTACTAAAGTATTTTTAATGCTACCTCTATGAAAATTGGTATTTGACTTCTCGGTTACAAATAAAAACATACGTTTTTTAGTGTTTTTGTAAATCCATCCCTGAGCGCATTAAATAGTGGCTGAAATGATTTACGAAGTATTTCATTGTGGGAGCATTTTTAAAGCTAAAGTTTGAAAATTTGAATTTGATTCCTTGATTACCAGTAAAAAAATACATATTTTACTGTTTTTGGAAATTCAATCCCTATGGGGATGAGATAAGGCATGAAAGATTTTAGGGAAATGGTTCAAATGGCTCTAAGCACCATGGGACAAACTCTGAAGTCATCAGTCCCCTACACTTAGAACTACTTAACCCTAACTAACCTAAGGACACACACACATCCATGCCCGAGGCAGGATTGGAATCTCCGACCGTAGCAGCAGCGCGGTTCCGGACTGAAGCGCCTAGAACCGCTCGGCCACAGCGGCCGGTTTTAGGGAAATATTTCATTACGAAAGCAGTTTTGAAGCTAAATCAACGAAAATTTGTATTTGGCTCCACTGTTAGAAATTTAAAAAAAATACACATTACACTATTATTGGCAATTCAACCCCTATGGGTTGAAAATTTCTTTGGAAATTTCACTGCAAGAATGCAAAAGGCATAATTCACAAAATCGTTTGACTCCAGCTACCACAATCTTTTTTTGGTCAGAAGTGGATTCGGAAAGGATCAAGCTTCTATGGCTTTGTTTAGCATGAAAAACTTAGAAGATTTCTCGGTTTGTGAAGAACACAAAATTTCGATTAAATAAAAACTAAAACAAAAGTATATGCAGACCATACAATGAACGCGAGCGAAGCAGCGGGCGCTATGCTAGGTTCAAATGGTTCAAATGGCTCTGAGCGCTATGGGACTCAACTACTGAGATCATAAGTCCCCGCGACCGTAGCGGTCTCGCGGTTCCAGACTGCAGCGCCTAGAACCGCACGGCCACTCCGGCCGGCGCTATGCTAGGGCACATATAAGATGATAATTTTTATCTTCAATGTAGATGTTCTGCTGATATGAAAAATGGCATTTAATTCTTTTCTATGAACTGGGAACATAACCGTCGTGTACCCACAAGGTTTTCCGTTTGAATACCCGATAGTGGTTATTTGGACGACTCTTGTTTCCTAAATCAGTTGAAATGAATGCCGAGATGGTTCCCTGAACAAGGTCAGAACCGATTCTCTCTGTAGTTTAAGCCAATGCTGCACAGTCAGTTATCTCGAATTGGAAGAGATTGTATATATTAAAAGTTAGTTCACTCCACGATTTTCTGTATGTCTTGATGGTGTCTACTTTCTTGTGTTCGTTGATCGCCGTCGATAATTATCTTGTTCCATTCTTCTCCTGTTCGTGCCTCAAGTACCTTTAACAACAACAACAACAAACATTTCTGATAGCTATATTGGTCTGTACAAGTTTTATAATATATTTGGATTGTACATTCTTCCTCATCTGAACAACCCATGTGTTATTCATTATCACAATGTTCACGACGTCAGGGAACACTGAACGCATGTAGTAGTAGTAGTTCCTCAGTACTTCTGTATCCAGCTTTCATGCACATGAGGCATGATGGATGGTGTACCACACTTATCATTGCAACAGATCAGCTTAAAATCCAGCAACAACGAGTAGAAGTTAGAGTATATAATTTTAACGACCCCTTTAGAGACGCAGCTGATACTAGTTTGACAAAGAGGAAACAAACCATGACCTTCCTGGAAAGAGATTTAAGGAAGCCCGAGAGGCCTAAATTAGGGTAGCTGGACGTAGGTTACAGTCCCGCTCTTACCAAATACAGCTTCATAGCTTTACGTACTGCATCACTTCACTAGAAACAGCGCGAATCTGCCGTTAAGAGAGTGTTATTTCGTATCACTGATTCGCGATCTCAGTTCCTAATACGCAGTGATTCTGCGGTCTTTGTTTTACACTTTGAACTACGTAGGTCGTGTTCTAAAGTAAATGCGCCAGTAAATAACTTTCAAGCTATGAGATTGATTACTGATTGCTGTCAGTTATCAATGTCTAAGGTCGTGATTCGTTCTTTAATATAGTTCTATATTCAACAATACCTTTTGTAAGTGATATATACTGTTCCTCATCGAGATTAAACGATAAACTAACTATCTTATAATAGTTGACTGAGTGAACTTGTTTTCCGGTAGGAGAAAGGCGAAGGCATTCCATGTTCAAAGGGACTATGTCTAAAAATTCTAGATCCAGTTTGATAAGCTGTTACCTTTTTATCTACATTGTACTTCAGTTTTGAAATGATTATGGTGTAGTATTTCCATGAAATAGTTCTAATCTCAGCAGAATTCGAGGCTGAAGCAGCGTGCGGATACAACGTAGTGCCTCACTCACTGGCCGACTAGAATGGAAGACCAGCTCAGGACTAACTATTAACAGTTCGCCTAACTAAGTGTGAACTAACTCAGAGCGCTGCGTTAGGCCGGAGTTTGGTCGCGGGCCATTTACTGTCAGCTGCGATGTATTTTCGGTCGGGTTTCTGCCTCCCACAAGGAAACAACGGTGCTGAGGTCGCAGTTTGCGCTCGTGGGGGAAACTTGTCTTCGCGAGTTGGCAAACTGTGACGCTTATGGCTACAGAAATTAATAGAGGCTCGAGGTCTCGACTTGTTTCTCTTTTTGCACTCATCCCATTAAATATTTTCGTTCTGATCGATGAGGTCATCACGAAATTTTCTCATGATTAGTTTTCTTACAGCTATCAATATCAAAAACGATTTAATTTCATTAAAAATAATTTTTTCGATATATTTATTACAAAAACTAAGAACTATTTACTGAAAATAAAATGTTGAAATCTTTGATATTCTGTGCCAGAGTGGATAGTAATTGCATATACATAAATCATAATCCAATTCTTGGCTTAATTTTCCTTGTATGTAATTCCTTTACTCTTTTTAAAATGAAAAAGTAGGACGAACTATGATATAGATATAAGAGTTTTACGCTTTTAAAACTTGCCTGTTGTAATAAACAAATTTACTTCTTATAGCCACACGATCGCGTTAGCAGGCACCGAAATTCGATCTCTGAATTATTTCAAATATCAAAATCAAAATTCTTATCTATAAGTGAACGATGATCCTCCTGATACCACTCACGTAATGTCCGTGAATGACAAGAATCAAGGAAATCGCAAAAGGCATGTTTCCTCAATTTTCTGAGAATTTGATTTATCTCATTGTCTGGAACTGGATATCTTCTATCTATACACCTCATAAATTATTAAAGTCCCCCTTCTCAACTTTTCTGTTTGTATTTTGTGCCTAATCTCAGAATTCTGATAATCCAGAGATTCTGATACGGTTTTTCTTAACAAAGTGACTGATTCGCGAGGAAGTTTTGTGTATATAAGTGCGTAATATATATCGTTATCTAATTGGCTTTGGAGTGATATCTCGTGCAATTATGGGAACTAAAAGCTGGTCAGCAAGAGGAGGCGGTATCTGGCGGGAAAAGCAGTGAAGCAAACAGCCGCTGCAACTCGAGAAAGCAATGGAGCTTGACCAGAACCTATACATAGTACAAATTAAAGCGACCGCCAAGCTTTGTGAGAATCCAGGCCAGGTCGCTAGTACTACATCCTCTGAAAATTATAATTCTGTTTATGTTTCAGCACTGAGACAATACTGAGTTACTATACGAAATTTATTATTTTCTGGACAGGAAATAATCTTCAGTCATTACAGTATGCACTTCAAGTAAATGACTTGCTGGCCTAAAATAATGAGTTTCTTGTCGAGAAAACACTAAATAAGTTAGAACCGGCCCTTGTTGTTGTTGTTGCGGTGTTCAGTCAGAAGGCTGTTTGATGTAGCTCTCCATGCTACTCTATCCTGAGCAGATCTCTCAATCTCCGAATAAGTACTGCAACCTGTATTCTTTTGAACCTGCTTACTGTATTAATCGCTTGATCTGCCTCTAGAATTTTTACCCCCCACGCTTACCTCCAGTACAAAATTGGCGAGCCTTTGATGTCTCAAAACGTATGCTATCAACCGTTCCCTTCCTTTAATTGAACGAGGTGGCGCAGTGGTTATCACACTGGACTCGCATTCGGTAGGACGACGGTTCAATCCCGCGTCCGGCCATCCTGATTTAGGTTTTCCGTGATTTCCCTAAATCGCTTCAGGCAGATACCGCGATGGTTCCTTTGAAAGGCCACGGCCGATTTCCTTCCCATTCCGTCCCTGATCCGAGCTTGTGCTCCGTCTCTAATGACCTCGTTGTCGACGTGACGTTGAAAACTAATCTCCTCCTCCTTCCTTTAGTCAAGTTCAAGTTCCTTTTTGCCCCAGTTCTGTTCGGTATCTTCTCATTAGTTACTCAATGCAAAAAAACACACACACAAAGTAAATTGTCCCTGTATGTTTCATGCATATAATTCGTAAACAAGAGCAGACATATTCTTCTTATTTCGCGACATTTAGAAACGCCGTCGCTCATATTTACTTTTTGTATTAATCATTTTCTTTGAAATTGCATTCCTTGAAGAAAAATAACACACAAATCTTGAAGGGAAATTTAACACTCTTCATTTTCTTCTTTTCTTTCTCCTAGACTCGAAGGTAGAAGGAGTCGCTCATATTTTCTCCGTTCTTGTAGCTAGACTCTTAACTTCCTGATATTTCCTACCAATTTTAGTCTCGTCTAGGACATCCTGCAGTTGCTATTCCCCCTATCTCATTCCCTCTGTCATTACCTAGATCAGAGTAGCGACATCACGAGAATAACTGAGTTGGAAGTTAACCATGATGTTTCTCTTTTTTTCTTCATCCAGCTAGAAAATAAAACGATCAGCTTCTCGGTATGGTGCAGGTTACCTTATAACGTGAAATAATAAAAATATAATTGTATCTGAACCAGAATAATCATTTATCATTCAACTGAACACAATTACAATTTACTTAAAGATTATTCAAGTACGATATTCAATTACCGAGACAAATTTCGAGAAATGTATTCCCAGAACTGTTGAAACGTGTGTACCACCGCTGATCGTGACTCTCTTTTCTTGTTCGAGTCACCTGCAACCTCAGAAGCAATCGTACGTACGCGCTGTCTGCGCAGTAACGGATTCTCACGCGACGCTATTAAGCAGCGAACAAAGCCATCACAGTGCAAAAAATTTTAAAAAAATTACGGCAAAGAGAAATGGTCATTTAAGATGGCTGCACCAACGAAGACCCCGCAAATTGCTTGGCATATTCGAATAAAGGTTTCTCGAACAACGAAATTTTATGGGGGTACCACAAACTGACACAGAACTGAGAAACACATTCCTGAAACCAATTTTAATGTCTAGAATACAGAAATATGGTACTGCGACCATTTCAAAAGCTTTTTTGATTTACAGTTGTTTCTCTTAACGATGAATGAATTTCTTGTTGATGAATACATCTAGAAAATTGATTGGTCAGCGACGTCTTTATCTCTCAGACTATTCTTGGGCTATATTAAAGAGACTAAATGCATTCGATTGGCCAGCACTACGTTCTTTCAATGCTTCTTAAGGTTATTCCCCAGAAGCAGGACGCAATCCCAATTCCTGCATCATCTCCTATCACATCGAAGCTGGCGCTTCACTACCAAATGTGTCTGGCATTTAGAGATAACCAAACGGAACCATTGCTGTGTAATTTTGTAAGGAGCTTAAATGTTTTTTTTCTTACTTATAAAAGGTGCATTTAGTCAGTTACAAAACTTTTCTAATTACTAATTTTGTGTGCCGAATGTGCTGTAGGTGAGGTTTACTACGTTGCGTAATCTTTACATATTCAGTTCATCGATTACGATGTCATTTTTTGGTTACGTTTAACTCTCGTATATTACTATAAAATGAAATGAAAATTGAATAAAATAATAGGTGACAATTAGTAACTGTATAAAAAATCAGTAATCGCGCTGTCACATCCAGGGATTCTTAACTCTTCGCTGTAAGGAATAATAAAAGTGAATAGTGACGGATACTGGCAAAGAGTACAACGTGTATAAAACCTTATCTCTAGTTTTTTTTATAAACTCAAACAAACACACACACACACACACACACACACACACACACACACACACGCACACATTGTGTGTGTGTGCGTGTGTGTGTACACACGCGCACACGTTGTGTGCGTGTAAGTTGTAACATATCTTTCTTTACTGGCCAATGAAGTTGAGAGAATTATTTAAATTAATAAAAAATATGCTGTGCGTGGGGATGAGTTTACCTCCGTCACGATATGGTTAACAATGTTACGCACATCCATATATAATTAAACCTTTTAGAATACTGGGGCACTATTACTTTTAAACTTTTAGGCCATCGTTGTTGTATTCTTTCTATGTTTTAGGCACTGATAGACGTTGAGCGTCATTAGACTTTGAAGGCTCGTTGACCGTACATATACTGTTGTGACTGCCACGTAAAAAGTGGTAATATAAGTGGTTCGTAGAAAACAAATCCACAAGTTCCACAAGTAGAGAGTAAAATATTTAAACGATACGACGTGATGAGATATCTATCGCGTTGCCTTCAAATAATGTGAGCACTATTTCCTGATACATCTACCAGAAAAACATAAAGACATTAAATAAATTCAATATGGTGATGCTAGGAGGTTCGCTACAAGAACTACAGGCACCGATATTTATGAATGAAATTGTTATTATTCCATGAAAAATGTAACACAGGGATTTCAGCGTGCTTTTAGTACATCGAATGTCAAAACAGAAGTGAATAATAAGAAGAGGAAGTCTCCACTTCCTTCCCAAAATAGTTTGTTGCTTTAGAAAAGTGAAGGTAGTTTTTGTTACAGGGGTTTCTTTTTTCCGTTGAACACATACAGCCTTCTAAATTTTCATTAACATCTGTTACTTAATCATTGACATTATATATCTCTCGCGATACAAGGGTTTTTACAATTTCAAAGTTTCTTCATAAGAAAATAAAGAGTAAAACATCTTCTTTATAAGATTTATGGTTTAGCAACACCTCACTTCCAGGATTCAGTTGAGATCAGCCAAAAGGAAATGGAGCGTGGTTATTTGACTTGATAGTAATATGATACTTTTGTGCAAAAGGTTTGAGTATTTAATGATTCGCTCAGGAAATCTGGAGGCGTTTTGACTGTGGTCAAGGCAGATAATTTGTTTTTTCACCCATTTTGGTGCGGGATCGAGGTAAACTTTACTTTAAAACTTCGATCTGAATATTCGACTCCTCTATTTCAGGGCTTTTGATTACTTGTCTTTCGATATCTGTTACATACAACAAGTATTAACTTTGATTAGGTTTTATTGATGTTTCGAAATGGTTCTTTAGAATTTAAAGTTAATTTATATAATGTTCATGAATTTCATGGTATTTTTGACAATGTCTTTTCGTTGGATCTTTTGTGTTTTTCGTTTGTGCTATTAAAAGGTTATGTTTCAGTTTCAGTGTATTATATATTTTTTTACTTCCCTTCTCAGATTACATGAGCGCGTTTTACAAAACAATATTTAGTCGTTGTATTTCTATGTCGGAAGTTTAAAAGCTTTGTTGTGCAATGGAGAGCGTTTGTGGGGAATGCTGTACTGTTGAGGAGGTAGGAACCGCAGCAATTAGGCCGTCGCTGTTCCTGCTATGTTACCTCCGTCGCGGGGTTACGATACGTTGACATCAGCATCAGTTTGTTCATTTTCTCTATAGGGCTCAACACCTACTCGTCGGCGTTCATTACATGCATCATATGTCAGTATCAATTTTCTGCAGTATAAAGCTAAGCTCTACATCTACATGTACATGGGTACTCTGAAAATCATACTTTAAGTGCCTGGCAGGGGGCTCATTGAACAACCTAAACACTACCCCACTCTTGAACAACGCACGGAGAAAGCGAAGAACTATATCTTTTCGTGCGAGTTCTCATTTCCATTCTTCCATTATGATGATTGTTTCTCGAGATGGCGTCAACAAAATATTTTCGCATCCAGAGGAGAATGTTGGTGATTGAAATTTCTTTAGAAGATGCCGCCGCAAAGGAAAACGCCTTTGTTTTAATAATTTTAACCCCAAATCCTACATCATGTCCGTGATACTCTCTCCAATATTTCCCAATAAGGCAAAACTGCTGCCCTTCTTTGAACTTTCTCTATGTACTCCGTCAGTTCTATCTGGTAAAGATCCCACACCGCGCAGTGGAACGACAAAGGAGGATGGACAAGCGTAGTTTAGGCAGTCGCTTTAGTCGATCTGTTCCATCTTCTGTTTTAATATACGCTGAAAAGTAATACTACCAATAAATTAATTCTTTGCCCTACAACATGTTAGAATATTTGTTTTAGGTATCTGTTTTTATTTGTTTGATCCATATTCTTTAGTGGGGATTTCATTTTGCATTACAAACATTAGTGTACTTAGTGAAGGTCAGTACCCTGTTATTTTTATTATGAAGTCAAAAAGTTTCTTATTTATCATGAGGTGGCGAGTACTTTGTTCGTAGCTGTCTGTTCGTTTCTAAATTACCATTAGAAGCACGTTTTATAGCTTCTCGCAAGGTGAGTTTTAGTAACAGTTTTCAGTTGGTTCACAACAGTTTCAAAAGTGACGAATGACTCTCGCCACAGACTGGACTGTCGATGCCGGCCTAAGCACTCACAGTAGCTCTGCATAGCCACACGTGTACGCGGTATTCTCATCTCCAGAGTCTCTTTCGTTGTGACTGTGAAAATACGTTAAAGAGTAGGCCCACTGCAGAATTTGTCATTGGATTTACTCTACTCTTCGCAGTTAAGAGATCACAAAGGTAAGTGACCGTTTGACTAATTTTTTCAACAACTGTTCTCTCTACCGTTGCACTCATAGGTATCAATCATAAGAGCGTCCAGAATCGTCCATTTTGCGTTAATACAAATATTTCACTCACAGTTTTGAGTATATTGTGTTACGTTTTTCCCGTCTTCTTACACAGCTTGTATTCTACACGGTTTTAAATTGTTGATCCCAACGTATATATTTCCTCAATGGATCAAAATATTATTTTAGTTAAAAAAATTTGAAGTTTTCTGAAATACTGCGCATATAGATGTTACAGTATAATATACATTCCCATATAATATTAATGTTTACATCAACATTCTAACATGCGTAGTCATTTCTTTGACTTTCATATGATATGTACAAATTGGTTTTCGGAATCCTCTTAATTTTTAACATTTGCTTTAATTGCAGATGTATACATTTCATTCAGTTACATTACAGTTCTATGAGGATATCCTTGTTCATTCCCACAGGTAACAAATTTCTACTTTTACCGGATTGAAGGACATGGATAAGTGCAAAACAAAGCACACATGACAAAACTACTGCGGTACCACGAATGTAGTTGACCTATTGGTAATTGTCTTTAAACATCCAAGCTTATAGAAGACCTTCAGAGACCATCTTGCTTGTGGGTACGTTAAATTACATACACGTGAAAACAAGTACAGAAAGTGACTTATTAACTACTTGTAAAAATTCTCCTCTCTTACATATTTAAATGGATTATGTACATGTTTATTTACATTTCTCTGTATTTGCTTATTTTTCGGAATTGTGTTGTTTCGTTAACTCAGCCTTGCTGATTTTACTGTTTTGATGTTACTTAATTACTTTAATTCATGCCAATATCTTGAAATGCAGTACATTGACCTCTGTCTTTTACTACCGAATGGAAGAGTTGACATCATATTACTATTAACTGTGCATTACTAAGTTCATTCGTCTAGAGGCCTCTTTCTTAAAAATGTAATACATAAAAGTATCGTAACTATTTCGTTTCAGTTATTATGCCTTTTGTACTGTGTCCATAAATTTTCACATACTTACATGCTAAGACATTTTCGTATGCTAAATCACACCAGAAAAATCTACGTGAATTATAGGATGTTCAATCACTCATCACTATATTTACGAGATAAATCATTTAGTGTGATGTGTCTGACCATTATCCTCATTTCTCTTACATGTCTGTACTATAAAGTCATTACATTTAACATACAGTGTACACTATTTGTTAGTAACTTATATACCTGTTAATGTCTCTTTTTCTGTTTAAGTGTTATTGACACACGAATTCTTGACATATTAGACTACTATACGCTATAAAGTTTCATATCTGTTTTTGTAAAATTCTATAATTACAAGTACATTACATTTCACAAAACACGAAAATAATATAAAATCTTATTACTACTGTACAGAGCTCTTTAGATCCTTGTAAGGATACAACAATGCTATTTTTCCTGAACCTACTTCCAATACCCATCAGTAGCAATTTTTTATTCTTTTTCGTCCTAAGGCAAGGTTTTGCATGGGCTATAAGGAGCAACTTTGTAAGGTGTCAGGCAAATCCAACACCTTCCATGAAAACCCTGACATGATAAGCAAATCCAGTAGTATGTCACATAGCTCCGAATAAATCGTGACATTAAATTAACCAAAGTAATACGAGTAACGAGAGAGCAAATGGAATACCACAGACTAACACAAGAATGCCTAAATGCATGTCGTACCTTCCCACCGTGAGGCAGACGCAGTTCCGAGCGGAGAAACGAGGACAGAAGCCGAGAACAGAACCGTGTTAAGCTAGAAGGCCCTACGATAAGGGATGGACTGGACACCCACGTCGCCAGCTAACCACTAGGGCTCACCACCCGCACGTTTTAGCGTGAGACTTTTTCGCGTCTCAGGTACGTCAAGGACCACCCCCCAGCCCATGTTAAAAGCTAGAGCCCTCCAGAAAAACAGTATAGATCTTACAAGAACACAAAAAGGGCCACTACCACCAGCAAGTTTTAGCGTGAGACTTTTTCGCGTCTGAGGTACGTCAAGGTCCACCCCCCAGCCCATGTTAAAAGATAGAGCCCTCCAGAAGAACAGTATAGATCTTACGATAACGCTAAAAGGACCACACCAGCTGCAGGTTTTAGCGTGAGACTTTTCAGCGTCTCTGTTATGTTGCAAACTTTAAAAACATTGCCCCACCACGAAAAGTATAACGTTTCTCATTGGATAGACAGAATTTTTGTAGGTGGAGCTTAAGATTAACATTGAGACCCTGATTGGTCAGATGAAAACACAGCCAGATAGTTTTTTTAAACCAACTTCGGTAAATTGTAGTAAGGAGAAGTTAGGAGAGAGTTAGTTCCGAGACGGCGAGCTGGATGGCTGGTGCGCCGGCCGCTGTCACCCTGACGCTGCCTAAACACCGACAAGGTAATGAACTCAGGCGATGCCGCATTTTTGAGCGCATAAGGCTTCACTCAGAACTGCAGAAGTCTCATCTGTTAAACCCCCTTTTTTGCGTAATACTAGTGTCGATCGTAAATTAAAGCTCATGGTGTTCACATTTGCCACTTGAAGTAAAGATCTGAAACGCGATGATTTTTTTGTTTTATAGTTATTGAGAAGCCACGTCAGCCACTGCAATTTACGACAAGTTAGATAAGTAATTAAAGACAATTGAGGGTCACTGTAGATCATTTTGAAAGTTTTCTCTTTTGTGAAACTTAATTTAAACCTAGATTATAGATGTGATATGGCATAGGTCATCCTTCGATCGATTGTAGAACTTGGAAACCCATTCAGGCAATATTCGTTCACAGTTTTGTTGAACGCAGTTGGTTTTTACCATCCTGTATTAAAACATCTTCTTTTATCAATAGTGCAATTTATAAACGATGTTTTGTGAGTAGAATAAAATTTCCAATGGTAAACTTAACTGCTTTTTCGACATTATTTTACCAGCTAACTAAAAATAGGAAAGCCTTGAACCCTTTCCACTAAATTTAGTTAGTATTAAGATTCTTTTACAGGGAGTGCAGTGGAGCTGACGCTGAGATCATTAAGTATTTGGTTATATCATCGCTAGTCTCACTGAACTCTTCTGAATTCTACATGTCATGTGTGGTCTGGCGTCTACTTACCAGCAACACGTCCCAGGTTCCAACTAGTTAATTTCCTAAAAAACACGCTCAGAGCGTCGTTGCGCGAAAGTGGTAGGGAGACACGATGTAGAACAAACAGACACCACCATGAATGTTTAGACCTTGTCCCCTACATTTAACTCCTGTGTTTTGTGTAATTTTTTGTCTGAAGTTTCCTTTCTTTTCCGAGAACTTTTGGTCAGTGAGATGGTCTGCCGGATATTTTCCTCCCATTATTCGTCCTCTCACTGTTACTGTGGGATCGGGCTTTAAACATTCATTGCTCTCACATATTCCCAAGAATATCTCTTCTGTTGTTCGTGTCGCAGACATGTGAAATATATTGTTGATTACTTATTCAAAGGGTGCTAGGTATTTTATCCGCTTCTTTATTTGTTCGGTGTATATAGGCGAGTAAATCTATTGATTTCCTCAGATATTCTCCCTTATAGGTTTACTTTCTGGATGAAATTTGAATGTTAAAATTTGTTTTATTCCACTTTCCTGCAGAAACGTTTTCAATCTTTTATCTGTAAAGTTGAATTCACTGTCAGAGAAAAGCGTTAGCATCTTGCAAAACTGTGGGATGCAGTCGCTAGCAAATTCTTTTTATAATAGAAGCAGCTGTCAATAACTACATGGTATACATTCCGATATGTTTGGAAAACAAATTATACGCAGATATTAAGTACCTGACAACTCCTATAGTCTGCGGTAGGGCGCCTGCAACGTAATTGATATGGTTTCTAATGGTTTTTCTACAAGAATAGCGTGAATTCTGTTTTGTAACTTTTGTTTAGTAGCTTTGTTCTCTGACTGTTGTCCTGCATACCTCCCACATTGAGACACGTGTCTAAATAATACCCACACTTTAGCGCCAAAGAAACTGGTGTAGGCATGCGTATTCAAATAGCACTGTATATGTAAACAGGCAGAATACGGCGCTGCGGTCAGAAACGTCTATATAAGACAACAAGCGTCTCGAGCAGCTAGATCGGTTACTGCTACTACAATCGCAGGTTACCAAGCTTTAAGTGAGTTTGAACGTGGCGTTACAGTCGACGCATGAGCGATGGAACACAACATCTCCGAGGTAACGATAAAGTGGGGATTTTCTCGTACTACCATTTCACTACTGTACCGTTAATGACAGGAATCCGGTAAAACATCAAATCTCCGACAACGCTCCGGCCGGAAAAAGATCCTGCAAGAACGGGACCAACGACCACTGAAGGAAATCGAGCAACGTGACTGAAGTGCAACCCTAGCGTAGATTCAATGCTAGACCATCAACAAGTGTCAGAATGCGAACCATTCAACGAAACATCATCGATATGGGCTTTCGCAGCCGACCCTGGACTGCTGATGACTGGAAATATGTTGCCTGGTCGAACGAGTCACGTTTCAAATTGTATCGAGTGGATGGAGGTGTACGGGTATGGAGACAACCCCTGGAATCCATAGTCCCTGCATGTCAGCAGGGAACTGTTCAAACTGATGGAGCCTCTTCAATAGTGTGGGACGGGTGCAGTTGAGTGATATGGGACCCCTGATGCATCTAGATACATTCTGACTGGTGACACGTACGTAAGCATCCTGCCTGATCAACTGCATCCATTCATGTCCGTTTCGCATTCCGTCAGAGCTGGGCAATTCCAGCAGGGCAATGTGACACCACACACGTCCAGAATTGCTACAGAGTGGCTTCAGGAGCACTCTTTTGAGTTTAAACACTTCCGCTGGCCACCAGACTCCCCAGATATGAAAGTTATTGAGCATATCTGGGATGCCTTGCAACGTTCTATTCAGAAGAGATCTCCGCCCCCCTCGTACTCTTATGGATTTATGGACAGGCCCGCAGGATACATGGTGTAAATTCGGTCCAGCAGTACTTCAGATATTAATCGAGTCCATGCCACATCGCGTTGCGCCACTTCTGCGTGCTCGCGAGTGTGCAACACGACATTAGGCAGGTCTAAAATTTTTTTTCGCTTTTCAGTGTATGTTTAGTGCCTTTAATTAGATACACATTGAAGTTTGACACCTGTTCCACAAAGTCAGAAAATTCTGGCAAACGCTGGGCTACACTTTTATCTTTATAGCTTATATGTAATATCTCGAAGTTGTATTCCTGTTACAATAATGACCATCTACCTAAAATTGGTGTTGAGGTGTGCGCCTGAGAAGACAGCTAAGGCCTTTGTGATCTCAGTATACCTTCAAGTGATTTACATATATGTAATAATGAAATTTTTTGAAAGTCCAGAGGCTAGAGCATCTGATTCTACAGCGGAATATGACTTTTCAAACTCTTTTTAATATTCTGCTGGCAAAGCCTATTATGTGCACCTCTATTTGAGATAAACGTGACCCAAGACCTTAACATGGAGTATCTGTAGCAATGCAAAATCCTTTGCTCATGTCCAGTGGTATAATACTTTCTCATGGACTGGAGTTTATTTAATTTTTATGAGCACTACCTGACATTTTTCTGTCCACTACCACGGAATATTCTTTGTTAATAACTTTAATAGATTAACGTTGTTCAGTAGTTGATGTGAAAAGAAGTTTTTAAAGAACGAAGTGAGACTGAGAAAGACTTTGTTGTTTCCGAGTTGTTGGTGGCAGAAAATTCTTAATGGCTTTGATCTTTTTAGGATCTAGTACAGTGCCTTCTGGTGATACGACAAGGTCCAGAAATCTGAGCTGCTCTCTTCCATGCTCAGATTTATCTTGGTTAACTGTTACTGCAAAGAGTAAACATGTGCGTAATACTTTTTCTGTTATCTCGAACTACTCCTCCCATGTAGACATAGCTATTAATAAATTATCTACATAGGGCGTCTCTGAGTCCGGCAATTCTGGTTCCAGTACTGTGTCCAGCGTTGTAATAAAAAATCCCGCGCTGACGTCTAGGCCAAAAGGAAGTACCCTAAGTTGATAACTTCTGCTACAAAAAAAAAAAAAAAGCTGTATATTGTCTGGAATTCTCTGATACGAGAATCTGCCCCTATGAGGTCTCAGATCAATGTTAGGTAAGTACCGAACCCTACAAAACTTTTAGATCTGCTCCTTGAGCATCTCAATCTCGTTTGCTTTATTTATTTTTTTGACATCGAAACTAATTGCTCTTGTCCTTTTGGTTTGCCAACTGCTGACAAAGTACCACTACTAAGCAAAGGTGATATTTTAGTTACCCTGCAGTCTAGCATTTTTCTAAGTTCCTTCCTTACGGTTTTGCGTTTTGTTCATGCTGTTAGGTAGGGAAATGAGCAGTATACCTTCGCGTTATATTTATAGCTCTTAATGAATCATCGTTCGTGAGGAAAGACATTAGTGCTCTGTAGCATCGAGGAATCATGACTGTGCTACAGTACTTTGAATGCGCTTCAAATTAGATTCAACATCATTGTTACTAACGTATGACTTCCATTTGTCAAGACAGTGAGACTGTATGTCAATAACGTACGATATTTCTTCTGTATAATGTTTACCGTGTTACCCTGGCAGTAATATAGGGATTTCAACATATCCATATATATTTAATACTTTTAGAGTATTGCACCATTATTACTTTAAAACTTTTAGACCATCGTTGTTATAGTCTTCTGATGTATCGTGCCTGGGTGGTTATTACTGAGCGTCATTACTGTTTGAAGGCTTTTTGATCCCTAAAGCTACTATTTTGAATTCCAACTAAAAAGTGGTAATGAATACTCAGTCGGCGTTCGTAAAAAAAAAGAAGTACACGTTCGACTTGTGGAGGGAAAAATATTTAAACGACACAATGCGATGAGCAATCGATCGCTCTGCCATTAAACAATATGAGCTCAATTTCCTGCTACATCTGCCTGAAAAATAGAAAATCATTAAACAAATTCAGTGCGGTGATATGAATAGGTTCGCAACAATAACTACAGAGACATATATTTATGAATAAAAATACGATTATTCCATAAAAAACTTTAACACTGGGATTTCAGGTCTCCGCCTCCTCCCTTTAGAAAAATAAACGTTGGTTTTTTGCAGAGGTTTCCTGATTCATACATACAGTCTTCGAATGTTTCATTAACATCTATTAGTTAATCATTGATATTATATGTTACTCGTGATGCAAAGTTTTTCACAATTTGAAAGTTTCTTAGTAAAAATAATAAAGAATAAAGCGTTGTTTTATAAGATACGCTGTTGTGTGTGTGTGTGCAGGTTAAGAAGACATTGAAAACATCATCACACCAGTGTGCTGCAACATTACCGCTTGGTTACGTTTATGTCGGATTCTTTGTTTAAGCAGAATGCCTAACCAGTTACTCTTATCTTGGTTATTCTGAAATTAACATGCAGTACATTGTCACAAACCTGTATTCTTGGTGTGGTCGTGACCATTGTTTCGCAATCGGACTTCGATTTTCTTTATGCTAGTATGTCTTGTATGTCTGATTCAATAACTCAACGATTCCACAGTCGTAATTAAAAAGTGATTAACTAAGGGAAAGCACATAACCACACTTGGTCAGCTCGCTTCTTCGGCTTGCGGTGCTGCCTGAAGTTGTAAAACTATATACTCCTCAAAAAGTCAGTGCCCCTAGCAACGGGCGAGGCTGCAACCACCACTACATTCACCGCACCAGCTGGCAATTTTGGCCGTGACGTGAACATCGACTCATCAGGAAGTAAAGCTTGCAGCACCCATTCCACTTTTCCAGATTAACCTGACCACTGATTGCGACACTTTCGACAACACTGAAAGGCAAATCTCCCATTCGTGAAAGAAATGTGGTCTGATAGGACTCTGAAAAGATGTAGTACACATTGCTGAGGTTACTAACTAACATCTACGCCAAAAAAGGTGGTGAATAATCATTTGTGTCTCAGCTTTGTATATGTGCGAAAAGACTGCGTGCAGAATCGCGGTTTGGGAGGCATTGGTGCTCGGTTCCTATTTGAGATAGGAACGAGGGGTGAAGAGTTTTTGGATAAGCACGGACCTGCTGTCATTTGCACAGGTATTCGAACATTTGTCTTACGGTAGCTATTTTACAGTAGATTAAATAAGGTTTCAACGACGAACCGGAGGTTGCGCACAGACAAACTGTGCGAGTTGATTAGTTCATTTTGCAAACGATTGTAATTGGGCTGAAGCTAATGCTTAGCTAATAGCATCATTTGTACGTGAACCGTTCGGATTTTATGTAAAAAAAAAAACAGTCACCTTCGTTCGGATTTCACGAGCAAAATAAGTCACTCTTAGATAGAATTAGAGTGAGACTGATGGTTATGATTTGGTTCACGAGTGTATCGGACCTTGGTCTAAGATGACTTTTAACCGTTTGAAAACATTTTGCTCCGTTTGGATTTTACGAATGTTTTTCTTGGAGGTTTATGAAACGCGTTGAAAGTATCCCGTCTAACCTCCTTGCCTAGGGACGCGAGATGAAAGTTAATGTCGTCAAGCCCTGAATGAAAATTGCGTAGCGGATAACTGGGGAGGGGAGTTTGAGGGCGCTACCTAGAGAGCATGCCCTTTCTGTATGATACTAGGCAAGAGGCTGGAGGGCTCACACGCTGATGTGTGGTTTCCTGCATTATATATCTTTTATCTTAAATGAATTCCTTTAACTTGACTTTTTTGTGATTTTTAAGGTATGTTAAAGATTGATGACAATTCATTACCTATTTACTTTAAACATTATCACCCGATTTTACAGCGATTGCAGCAATTGGTCCCGTTTACAGATATTACAATTTTACAACTTATAGCTCGGGTATATTATATACTAATCTGCACGCACATTTCTAGGGGCAAGACAGAATTTCGTTGGCCAAACGTATACCACCAAAGTCTCCCAATATTCTACACAGGACATCCACTATTTGGGGAGGTTTACGGGAAAACTGGGGACCAGATACGTTAACACAGGGGCTCAAATTTCCGAAATTAAACGAGGAAATTCATTTCCTTACACAATCCAAAGCTGGAAACAAAAGAATTATTACAAATATTCAAATACCTCTCTTCCATGCGTGAACATTGAGACAGACGCACTGAGGGCACGTCTGCTCACTTACTCATCTTCTGTAACACTCCTTCGAATATGGTGGGCACCCGGAAGTCTTCCTCTAGGGCCCCGGTGGAGGGGGTGGTCGAACCATTTGGCCGCGACCAACCTCTCCACGCCAAATCTTGTGACACTGGAACGTCTTTGACTTTTATCTGCCTGTGATGTCTCTCTGATCCCCTACCAAGGAGTGAGGTTGGCACTTCAGAACTACTTCCCCACTAAGATTTGGCCACGCTTTACGGAAAGGTGTGAGGAGGATTAAGATAGTTCATGTGCAGATTCACACTCACGTACAAGAGAAGGATAATAAACGTCACATATAAATACGTATTATGTAGCCCGACACATTTCTTTCCACCCATCCACATGGGTTCTGACGCACCCGCGGCCGGCCGCGTCGTGCAATAAAATTGGTGGCAGAGCCACCTCTGTTTGTATTTCTCTGTCCGAGTGAGCACGCGAAACCTGCTGCTTATAGAGAGGAAACTACTGTACCGTATCAGCGTCACTTCTATGCTTTAAACTTGTACCAATCGGTTCAAACTTTTCACGAAGGGAGATAAGCGGATAAAGTCAAAACGAATCTTTTTCATCAAATAATCGTTTTCGTTCGAGATCTAATGGTTTACAGTCGAGCTAATGTGGCACGTAAAATTTGTACTTACGTGAATTGAACGCGCGGGAACGTTTTAAACTGAATGAAATAGATAAAAAAAGGCATTCTTACTCGTATAATATTGACTTTTTTCGTCTGTGATTCAGACTTGTGCGAATCGGTTAAAATTTTGTAGAAAGGTAGACAAACCCGTTTACTTAATAATCGTCTTGTTGTTTTGTGAAAGCTTTATTCATTGCCACGCTATAGCGATCTTATACTCGTAAAAACCCATCTTACGCTAATCGCACGTGCTAATACGGTTTAAGTATGAAAAATCACACGTTTGCACATGAAACTTTTTCACAGAAAAGCGTTACATTTAAGCATTGCATGTGAATATAATAAAAAAATCTGGTTATTACAGTTGATTATTTTTTCGTTTGTTCGTTTAATTATACGTTAAAGCTTTTATTCACAAATGGCTTAAAATCACGAAAAATCTTTGTACGTGCAAAACGACGCATGTACCAAACCAGAATTATGCCCAGCCCTGTACAAGGTGATATACTGTTTGATCGAGCATTTAAAGCTGTATCGATGACAACGCAAAAAACTGATCTAAATCGGTATTAAAATAATTGTCAGAGAAAAAGTCATCTTATTTCTAAGAGATAGAAAATTTTTTGGTGCGTTTTCTTCAAAAACTATTATGTTATATCATAGAAAATTTATTTTCAGACAAAAACTTATGTTCATCAGGTTTCGTACAGGACTGAAAAGCTAGTAGTATTTTTTCCTCCTTACATCGTTTCGCACCGATTCTGCTCTTTTCAGCCAGTCATACTCAATTCAGGTTGGTTGTTGCAACATATGGCCTGAAAAATATTCACATGAGTTTCTTTAACGGTAGTTTCATAAAATATAATAAGATGTGTGCTTTTCAGTAGTTGATTATTTGTTGCGATAATCATTCAGCTTGTGATGTAGTAAGCCTTTAAATAAGTTTGTTTACGTAATATGATTCTATCGTAAGTTTATTTACGCAATGTAAAACTATTTACATACATTATCATCCTAGACTGTACACAGTATTTAATATTTCGTTAGGTATCGTATTTATGTTTGCTGCTATTTTGTGCTCAGAGTTAAGTATTTAAGATTATTTATCAAAGGTTTGCGTAGCCACTTTCATGCGTATGTGAATAAAATGTGAGTTACTATAAAACAAAAATATAAAAAATTAAAAAATTAAACAAAATTTGAAGAACTGTAAAGGTATAAAGAAAGATAAACTAATAACAAATAAAAAATATAAAAACATTAGAAAATAAAAAATGATAACAAGTGATCTTGATATGGAATTTTTAAAACAATTCTATCATGTAGAGAATTTTTAAAACACTGAATGACCCGCTTTAAACAAAAAAGTTGGCAGGTTTTGAGAATCCAATAAATAAGTGTAAACGAAATGTGCGAAATTTTTCATCGTTGCTGAGGGACCGAAAGGACAGCCGAATTAGATCACTGCCCACCAATAAACTCTGCAGGCTGTACTCACTGAAATGCAAAATTGTAGTGTTGCCATTCAGGCTAAGGTTTCCGAAAGTTTCCTAAAACGATTAAAGGAAATTTTGGACGGCTGTTGTGAAAATGATGTAATCGTTTCCTTCACGACTCATGTCCTGCCTGGGACTGTCTCTAATGGCTTATTTGACAAAGAAAAGTCAAACTCTAGTCTTCCGCCCTTCAAAAAATGTGTGTGAAATCTTATGGGACTTAACTGCTAAGGTCATCAGTCCCTATTCTGCTCTTCATATTTGCGTCAGCATAGTAGGTATTCGTTTCTGTTCTGCATGTCAGGTACGTATTTGCTCCAAGGTGGTGCCAGTAGGTGAATGACAACACATTTATGAACAAATTTCCCAGTATTCCCCACGAACATGTTACTCATGAAAATTGGAAAACATTTCGAAACACACTGTTGCCTTAATGATGGGCATAGGTATGACTGGCTCCACGAAATGAATGAAGTTTCCCGACTCATTGATAAATATTCAAAGTAGACATCAGCGTAACTTGTTTACGTGCTGAATTTCAATGCGCCCCTGTTTTCCTAAGTTCGTAGGTCATTACGTGCCTCACTGTCTTCGTCACGAACGCCGTTTCCAGGTCAGTGTGTTGACACAACTGATTATCGCCTCTGCTTTAGCGACTCTCGCAGCCGATTTCGCCTGCTCTGTGTCGTTACCGCAGCCGGCTCTGGCCGTGACGGCGGGGCCGCGAGGCAGCGCTTATCGCGGGCTGGCGAGCTGCTTTGTTTATCTGGCGCAGGTACAGCAGCAGCCGGAGGTGGAAGCCAACAGCTGGCCGCTGCTGATAACGAAGCCCGCCAAGGCAGGGTCGCTCCGCCCTGCGCTGCGGGCACGTGGCAGCCGCGGATCCCTTTGCACTTATGGCACCTTACAGAATATTGTTGTACAGGATGTCCGTGGCCCGCTGTAGTAGACTTTTCTTCTCGAACACGGCACGTACGAGCTGTTTCAGCTTTACACGAAAAGTGAATAGACAGTCAAGGAGAATCTGAACTGTGAGCCGCGCGTTCCCTCGTGTTGCTTGTAAACTGCAACAGTTTCAGAGTTTCGGATGCGAATGTGTCGCAATATTAAGATCATCGAATAGAATTTTCAAAATTAGCTCTGACCGGTTGAGAGTAGGGGTAATGCGCCGTCATTGACACCGGGCCCTTCTGTGTCATGGTGTGCACTAAACCGTTCATCTTGAATTTCCCGGCGGCGCTGCCAAGCGAGGTAACTGAGGGTATAGAGGGCGTTGTTGTCCTCGCCATAACGAAATGGACAGATACATGACGTTTGTGGAGAGCTTTTTCCAGTGGGAGTTCGACAGGATGGCAACCAGTAAGCCGGCGTCCTACACTATGACGGCGGCCCCCGGGTATATGCATGAAGTGGACCTCCCCTTTCCCTCCATAATGCCTGCCCTCATCCAACCCCACTCTCGTCTCCACAGAATATCATGACACCGTCCACACATCGTCTTTCACATCAAGCTCCCCCTCCCTTCCGCCCCCGCCTCCTTTCTCCTAACATACATCATCATCCCAGACACTCTTCTCCCACTTCAGTCTATTTTATTTTAAATAATTTGGTGAAGCGTGCTGTAGTCCACCAGATTCATCCATACACGCAGCACCATAATTGCATGTAGCAAATATCACACACTAACATAGTTACATTTGTCCGCCCCGATAGCTAGCCGGCTCGATAGCTCAGCGTGTTCGGTCAGAGGGTTAGCGGCCCTCTGTAATAAAAAAAACTGAGTTAATGGATCAACGACGAACTTAAACTGGTGTCTTACGGCGTCCGCCCCGAGCATGTGCAAGGAACGAAAGCGAACAAGACGAGATTTAAGAAAAAAACAATAGCTGAGTGGTCAGCGTGACGGATTGCCGTCCCGCGCGCTCGGGTTCGATTCCCTGCGGGGTCGGTGATTTTCTCCGCTCAGGGACTGGGTGTTGTGTTGTCTTCATCGTGATTTCATCCCCATCCTGCGCTCAGGTCGCCCAATGTGGCGTAGAATGTAATAAGACCAGCACCAAGGCGGCCGGACCTGCCCCGTAAGGGGCCTTCTGACCAATGACGCCAAACGCTTATTTCCATTTCATTTCCATAGCTACATTTTAATTAAATACCAAACCAGCCTGGTTCTTATGAGGATCTTCATTTTACTAGTAAGATAATTTTATTATGTTCAGAATAAAACCATAAAAGCTACTTAATTAAATACTATGTAATGTCACAAAACTTGAAATAATATCTAGTAGTGTAATGCAAGACAAAACAGGAATCAATAGGTAATTCCGAACAAGTACATCAGTTTGAATTTCTCTGTCAACATGTTAACTGTTAATGCAACGTATTTGCCTTTTGACATTTTAGGAGACCAGACAGTAATGATGTTTTTCCATCAAATTCAAACAGACGAATTGTTAATATTTTTTAATTAACGATGTAATCACCCTCGTGATCAACATTCTTTTGTCATCTAGTGTGCAAATTTTCACTGCAGGATTGATAAAAATCGATTAGTTTCTTAGAAAAATGTCTGGAGATAGCATTATGCACATTATTCACATTTTCGCCTCTTATAAAATGTTCTGACGATCGGAATAAATGGAAATCCGATGGTGCAATATCGGCCGAGCATGCTTAACGGGGCATACCTCTACCCTAATTAATTAATTTTTTTCCGGGGTCCGTCTTGCGCACTGCGATTTTGCACTATCGTGTTGCAGAATAATTGCCTTTCTGTTGGCAATCGCTTGGCCGTTTTCAGTTAGAGATTAATTTACTCGATCCGGTTCTTAACATTCAAAGTCTACATTCACAGTCTCCCCAGGTTTCAGCATTTCACAATGAACGACCCCACAAATACTCCAGCAAACACACAAAAGCGCACTTTTGGAGTGTAGACCTGTCTTAACTGTAATTCTTTGCGATTAATTCGGAGAGAGACACTGCATTTTGCGTTTGGGTTATCATGGAGGACCCACCTGCCACCTTCAGTGACGAAATGATGAAAAAATGCTTCTGTACTGTGCTACGAAAGCAGTAAGTTGAATGTGGTGGATCGGTTAGGTTTGTTACCCTTCAACAATGTCCTGCATATGTTCTTGGATGGTTGACCGAGGTTGGTTAAGAGTGTTTGACAGGTCCCCGATTGCCTGATATGGATTTGATTCCACTTCTATCCTTAACATGTCGTTATCTAAAACTGTTCATCTTTCTGATCGATACGAGTCTGACAGATCAAAATTACCCAATTTGAACTTCTAAAACAATCTTCGGTATTTACGAACGTCTAATGCAGTTTGATAAACACCGGAAACGTTTTTACTAGTAACTTTTTCGTTTCTGGTTTTGTGAAATTCCAAAAGCCCATGATGTCGGGTCTCGTATTTGGCCATTTCACAAAAAAAAAGGGATTTAATGACAAACGAATATCAACGTGCGCAAAAGCGACATTACTTTCCGACCCCGCTGACACATTCTTGTCTTACTTAAGTAAGTTTCTTCTCATTATTGTACCTGAAAAATGGCCCATTTCGTGTTCTTTCCTTTTCTCTATAACTTATACATTTTCATCTATAGTATAGGAATCTCTACAAAAAGAATGGCACAGCGTACTTTTTACTGAACCATACATTACAGCCTGTTTCTCTTCCATTCGTGGATGGAATGTGGGAAGAATGGCGGTTTCTGCGCCTCTGTGCAATCGGTTATTTCCACAATTATCCAGCACGATCACTATGCCATAGACACGAAGGTGGCTGAAGAATATTCATGATTTCTACCCTGAAAGATGAGTCTTGCAGTTTTCTAAGCTCGTTGTTGAGATATGCAAGCGTTATTGCTTCGTGTTCTGCCAATTACGATATCTCAACATTCCTGATACACTCCCTCGCAGTCAAACAAGCCTCTGACCATTTGCTCCACCTATAAATTTTCAGTTATTTACAATTTTTTCAACGGTTTCTACACATCAGGTGAATGTTACAAGTACAATGTCACTACGGAAAAGGGCTCTCTGTAGTGGTGGCTAGCACAGGTACAGACACTTACAATACCACTCTGACTCCCACGTGCCTGTTTTATTGGATGAGTCTGCGAGTCCAGCGAAGCTGTAATTTGTAAAACGCAGCTGTACGACTTTCACCATACGTCCTTCCACGTTACGCTCCGTCCGGTGCCACATTTTCATATACTTCCAATTAACCGTGCCTTTAAATAAAGTTGGTATGTATAAATAACACATTTCGAATTAAAGCGATTTACTTACATAGCATATAGCCTACTGCAAAAATACTGTTACAGTTATCTGAAACTACAAACTAATTGCAAGCCACGTGTGCTATCTATTGATCGCTTCGTCATCACCAGGAACTCTGTTGGCCCGCCAGGGAAAGCTCTCAGAGGACATTCTTGAATTACATGGCGAACAGTGTGCTATTTAGCACCACAGTCACTTTTACTGCAGTTTTGTTCTTCCGCTTGTGTAGAGAGTCAGAATGCTTTCCAGTGTTGGTCCTTTTCTGGTTAAGAACCAACCATCTCTTGCGTGGCAATTCAAAACCAGGTAGCGTGGCTGATATCGATGGCATCATAAGTTGCTCTATCGAAGTACTAATCTGCCATGTGTGTCTGCAGCAATTATGAGTATTAAAGTCGTTTCCACCTAACACTCTTGTGGCTTCCAGGGGTGGGTGAAGAGAGAGAAGCCTACCTTAGTAGTAGGGCAAAGGGTGGTATCAACCCACAGTGCGGATTCCTCACATCACGGTCAAGCATGCATTCAGGGGCAGACTTGTGGTCCTCTTTTGGTAGATAGGTCCTTAGCTTCTTGTTCAGCTAAGTAGTTTATGACCCCCTGTGATAACCTGTCCTTAATTTATTGTTCAGTTAAGTGGATTTCCATGTCACCCCTACACCTCCCCCTCCCCTTTCTCCCCCCCCCCCCCCCCCCCACTCCTCTGGGAACTCCCCACACTGATACAAGATACTGTGGGAAATCTCCCAGCCCTCTCCCCTCCCTCATCTGGAAATTGAATTGGAAAATCACTCAGTTGATTGGCCATTTGGTGGGAAATCGATTTCCGTGCATGGAATATTGTTTCAACAGTTTCTGGTAGATAAAACAATTTATGGAATTTTGTTTATTTTAACAATTTTTTTCATACAAGGCTGTGTATGGAACATGGTTTATTTATTTACAGAATTTGTCACTATACTGTCTGCACTGAATGGAATACTGTGTTTTTAACATTTTGAAGGCGAAAAGGCAGTATTGAACATATAACACTTGTGGCACTTTTCTTATCCCAATCACGCTAGTAATACAGTCATGAAACACTCATCACATGTAATTGTACTATTAAAAATCTTTCACACTGACAGCAGGGCACTGCGTGCTGGGCCGACCTCTTCAATGTTTCCGCATGTGCAGGCCACAATACAACCCTTGAGCCTCACGACTGGCAGAGCAAATGTGACCGAAACAAACGCGCCAGTTTGTGCCAACCCTTTGATATTGACACCTGAGAAATTTCTGGCACAACACATACACTCTCTCTAAAGGGACCACATCGAGTCATATGCCACTGTCGTGCCAGCATGTCTGTTGGTCATGGTTGGACCAAGCTACAAACAAAGCAGTGTTTATCTGGTAAAACCCCAGCTGTCAATGTCTTGGGAATATTCCCTAACAATATCAGATTGATTGACTAATTAATTCAATCAATACCCTTTGTTTGCGAATGTTTTTCCTTCCTTTCCATTGGGGTATACTAGGATTGGATATTTGGTGGGATTCGATCCTGCAACCACCTGGTTTCCAAACCCTACTGGATTTGTTTTCCCTGGGAGCACTATGGGACTTAACTTCTGAGGTCATCAGCCCCTGGAACTTAGAACTACTTAATCCTAAGTAACATAAGGACATGACACACATCCAAGCCCGAGGCAGGATTCGAACCTGCGACCGTATCGGTCGCGCGGTTCCAGACTGTAGTGCCTAGAACCGCTCGACCACTGCGGCCGGCTAATTTGCAGGAGGGGCTGGAGAGATGTGTACTCAAACACAACAGGTCATTTGGCAGTGAGTCCATTATGCTGAAGGTAACTGAAAATTTCAAATTTCAGCTCAGTTGCGTGCTGTGTCCTTAAACAATTTTCTGGAGGGCCTGGAGAGATGTGTGTTCACAATACAACTATCAGAAACAACAAATTGATCAATCGATAATGTGATGTTGCGACTGGGTTTTAAAGCTCTATAGAAATCCTAAATTGGTTCTTTCTGCTACATTCGGCAGGAGGAGGAAGGGTCTACCATGTGATGGAATAGAAACAACAATAACAAATACCTCTACAAGACAGAGTCCATTGCAATGTACCGATAAGCACTAAACACAACACACTTAAACTGTGATCCAGTTCATAGTAGTAAGTCGTCATGGCTAGATGTCAGAATCGCTATCGATCGGGAATTTGGATGTGTTACAGTAGAAATATCAGTGTATAAAACTGATTATGAAAGAACAACATAGGGATCCTCTCTTGTGATTGATAGGCTGTGGGATGTGGTCCTCCTACAGTACAGGCCACGAAACTTTACACTGGTCTGTGCAAACGACTTCGATCACTGGTCACCTTCTCTGCTGGATCAAAACCTGTAATATTTAATAGAATTGCCACGTATGCTCGATTCCAGCACACGAACGGTAATGTTTTCGATGTATCGAAAGAGAGGGACATAGTAATATCTTAGCGAGTTCTCTACCAGGTAACGTTAGTGGAGCTTTTATAGTTCGTGGTACAAAATAACGAGGATAGAGAAAATGTTTGGGTGACAGACATGAATGCACCCTGAAAGATGCAGATCTCCTTCAAGACTGCAGTACCTGTAGGTAGTTCAGAGACACATCGCAATGCAGTAGCAAAATCCTCGTCCTTATTCCAGTTCCCGTATGACGTGGAGCCTTCCTAATTTTCCTGATACGAAACACCACTGTAACTGCTCATGTTGTCTTTTCTAATACTTCTTGTTGCAGGAGAAAGCTTCTTTTGGCGTTGGCATTATGTATTGTACACCATTGGCGGGGCTATGACTACATGCTCTCATTTCCACTCAGTGGTCAAAAGGCGGTCCTGCCGCATTAAGTCAGCTCACCTTGTTACTCCATTGAATGCAGAAGGTCTTAGATACAGCGCTCTCCAATTTCCGCTCGGATCCGGCTTAAACTGGACCTATCACATGGACGAAGCTGGGGGAAGGGAGGGGCAGAGACTGAGGAACAGATACAGGATGCAGAGGGACTTCCTAAGAAAACCAAGCTGGAGTTTTTGCTGTATGGGTTCCTTAATGGATAGGTTCGAGAAAGGTGACTCGTCTCGAGATCTGAGAGTACTATGAATATGATTCACCAGTGTCTGTAATCACTTAGCCTCCTTAGGATCCAACGCTATTATGTGGTTGAATGGATAGACTTGATTCCAAATCGCAGACAGCATTTCTACCAGAAAGTGTAACACTACAGACCTGAAAAAACAGTGTATTGATCATAGGGTTTCGTACATTTGTTACGACTTCAATCTAGAGTTGCATTTTTAAGTGATTCCTCACATAGCACGCCATGTACTGTATATGACCATTCCAGTCAACCATCATCCTCCCTCAGCTATAACCCCGTGGATATCCGGCAGAACCTCTGTTACAATGTCTACATGGTACTGATGCAGAATGTGCTACAAATACGGTTTGTTAGTGCGGTAAGAAGGAATTGGAAATATCGGCTTAATACCATGATCCTTAGCTGGATCACTTTCTAAACTCGGTGATAAGGAAGATTTTATTACGAGCATACACCGCGTGCACCGTGCAGCCATACTTTCAGTCTGTCAATGCACACCCTGACAACAGCGTGTAAGTTTTTAGCGACACTTCTGTGTGCCTGTAGAACTAAGACTGTTTTTCATTCAGGGTGGCAGTAACATGGTCGTTGCGACCGTATTTTTAAGATCTGGTCGCTTATAGAACGATTACGTCTCTCTTCCTAAGAGACACTGGTACGACTCGCAAGAAAAACAAATGAGGCATGTCCACCCATCACGGATTTTCGCTCAGTATTGTTTGGTGTCACCAGCAATCAGTTATTGGCGAAGTTTTATACTTAATAATGGATGTGAGACAGATTTGCTGTGATCGGCAGGCTTATTAAGTTTGTATTGGGGTCGATTTCAATGCACCAACAGCTGTAAGGGGGACAAAGGATTTTTCATGGAAAATTACGTCCAGTCATAAAAGGAATATAGATATTGATATTTCCAGAGCCACAACTGTCATTGGGAGGTGATTTCGATACTTCTGTCATTGTCGAATGCCACTGGATTGGGGGTTGAATCGTAATGTTTAATTGTAGTTACAGTGATAAACATGTGGCTGTTTTCCTAGGACGACACTGTTTAGCGTGTATGGGCGCGTGGTGGGACTAGCCTGTGGCCAGAACTAATGGGCGTTTCCAGATGAAGGCCCTCGCGAGAGGTGGGTACAAAGAAAAGTTGGGGCCAGCTGGCTAGTTGGTTCTAGCTTGCAGCTGCAGGGGCAGGTCCCAGAAGCTGCGCTCACTGGATAGCTGAATAACGAACTAATACTCAGTATGCGTCCACTGTCTCCATGATCGTAAGTATTTCATGTACTGTCTGTACGAAATTTAATGATGCAATGTCGGTCAGTGCCAAGTGTTGGCGCTGGATGTATTGATAACATCCAAGTTCCACCACTTCAATCATCCCAGAATGCCCTCCATGGCACGCGAAGGTAGTTTTCACTGACCTTTGAGCTTTGGCTCGGGTGGTGTATGAAGGGACTGGCATGCTGCGTGTGGACACTGGAACACGACTGTGTGGGATGTGTGAATGCTTCAGCGATCTCCAACATCTGGCCAGACAACTATTGCTACAGACTGGATTGTGGTTTAAGGCGTCGTGTTCAGTGCTTCTTAGTACATCGCAGTGGACTCTCTTTTGCAGTGGTATTCGCTGTTGTCTCTACCCTGTCACACAATGGGCCCTTCCTCCTTCCAAATGTAGTGGAGAGGACGAGTTTAGAAATTCTATGAAGTTATAAAAACCCAGAAACAATGTCAAATTCTCGATTGATCAATTTATTGTTTCTGATGGTTGTGTTGTGAGTATGCGTCTGTCCAGCCACTACTACAAATTTTTTAAGGACGTAGCTCACAACTGAGCTGAAATTTGAAATTTTCAGCTACCAAATGACCTATCTGTGTCAATATCCACCGATAGGAAGCAAGGGGAAACAAATCCAGTAGTGTTTGAGAACAGAGTGGCTGCAGGATTGAATCCTTCCAAATATTCCAATAATAGTATCGACCAATAGGAATCAAGGAAAAACTGCCCCAAACAAAGGGTATCGATTTAATTAATTAGTCAATCAGTCTGATAGAGTGAGGGACTATTTCCAAGGCATCCATTAGCTGAGGGTTTACTATGTAAAGGCTGCTTTGTGTGCAGTTTGGCTGACTGCGAACCACATTGCACCCAGGTCCAGCACCGGCACACAACTGAATGTGGTACCTCAAGAGAGAGAGAGAGAGAGAGAGAGAGAGAGAGAGAGAGAGAGGGAGGGAGGGAGGGAGGGAACATATGTTTCGACGGGAATTTCTCACATATTAGTATCAAAGGGTTGCTGCAACATCAAACTTTTGTTTAGGTATTAGTGTGACATCCAGTCTGTCAGTCACAGAGCCCAAATGGGCATAGTGCGACCTGTGTGTGTGGGAACAGCGAAGCAGCCGGACCGGCGCGCAATGCCCTGCAGTCAGTGTCCAAGATTTTTAACAGTGTAATTATGTGAGATGACTGTGTTCATGACAGTATTCTTCACGCAATAAAAAAAGCGCTGCACCAGTGTAGTGACTTGTCGCCCTCAAAATGTTTAAACAAACAGTGTTCCATACAGTGCAGTCAATTTCTCAACAAATTCCTTAAATAAACATGTAAACTATATTCAAAACACTGCCTTGTATTGCATAAATTGTTTAAATAGATATATTCCACACATTACCTTGCCTACCAGAAATTGTTTAAACTGTATTCCATACACTGCAATCTAATTCCCACAAAATTCTTTAAATAAGTAAACAAACAACATTCCATACATTGCCTTGTAACAAGTAAATTCTCTAAATAAACAATATTCCACACATTGCTTTGTCTATCAGAAACAGTTTAAACTTTATTCCAGCAGTCGATTTCCTGCCACATGGCCAACCAACTGAGTGTTTTTCCCACTAATTTACAAGTGGGGGAGGGGGAAGGGGAGGGGTGTTTGATGATTTCCTAGAGGGGGAGAGGTTAATTAATTGATCGATTTAATTAATTAGTCAATCAAATTGATAGAGAGAGAGAGGGCTATTCGAATACCTCAGTCCTAGAAGTGTACTTGTATTTGTGAGGGGAGTTCCCAGAGGAGTGGGGGAGGAGGAAGGATAGGGGAGGAGGAAGGGGAGGGGGAGAGGGAGGGGTAAGGGTAGGTGTGACATGGAAAACCACTTAACTGAACAATAGATTAAGGATGGATTATCCACAGCGTTTCATAATCTGCTCAGCAGAACAATAGGTTAAGGACCATCAAATCAGAAGGGAACAATAGGTTTTCCTTTGAATATATGCTTGCCCCTGACAGAGGCAACCTTCAATGAGTAGTGATACTCCCTTGCCCTACTACTTTTCTGATGCTTGGAATGTCTGCATGAACTGGGAAGTCAGTATTTTTTTGTACTTCAGTAGAAGTGCAGCTTCATCCTGCAGAGATGCAGGTCAAATGCTGCTAAGTACGAGTAGCTGTAAAGTAGGTGTGGGACTCACAGAACCATCTATACACTGAGGTGACTCAAGTCATGGGATAGCGACACGTAATGATAATACAGATGGCCGTAGTATCCAATACACTAGGTATAATTCCTCAGTGCATTGACATAGCTGTCATTTGTAATCAGGTGATTCGTATGAAAAGGTTCCCGACCTTATTATGGCTACACGACAGGAATGCAGTGTGGTACTTGGAGCTAGAAGCATAGGACATCCGATTTCTGAAATCGTTAGGTAATTCGATATTCCGAGAGCCACAGTGTCAAGAGTATGCCGAGAACATCAAATTTCAGGCAGTACCTCTCACCACGGACAACGCGGTGGCCGACGGCCTTCGCGTAAGGACCGAGAGTAGCGGCGTTTGCGTAGAGTTTTCAACGCTAACAGGCAAGAAACAATGCGTGAAATATCAGCAGCAACCAATCTGGGAGACACGACGAACGTATCCGTTAGGACAGTGCTGTGAAATTTGACATTAATGGGCTACGGCAGCAGACGATCAACGCGAGTGCCTTTGCTAATAGCACGACTTCTCCTGCAATGCTTCTCCTGGTCTCCTGGGCTGATGATCATACCGGCTGGACTCTAGACCAATGGAAAACATTGGCCTGGTCAGGTGAGTCCCGATTTTGGTTGGTAAGAGCTGATGGTAGGGTTCGAGTGTGGCGCAGACACACAAGGTCGTGAACCCAAGCTGTGAACAAGGCACTGTGCAAGTTGTGATGGCTTGTTGTGAGCGACTTTTTGTGAATCATTGACTGGAAACCATTTGAAACCATTCTTGGATTTCATGTTCCCAAACATGTCTCCGAGCCACAGTCACTAGCGAATGGTTTGAAGGACACTATGGACATTTCGAGCGAATAATTTTGCCACCCAGTTCGCTCGACATACATCCCATAGAACATTTATGGGACATAATGGAAGATCATTTCCTGTGCCGGCAACTCTTTCGCTATTATGGACTGCTGTAGTGGTAGCATGGCCCTACGTTTCAGCAGGGGACTTCCAACGACTTGTTGAGTTCTTGCCACGTCGAGATGCTGCACTACGCCGGACAAAAGGAGGCCCGACATGACATTAGACGGTATCCCATGACTTTTGTCTCCTCAGTGTAAGACGCACGGCATGAATAAGATGTGTATCCACAACTTTGTGTGAGCACTATTGATTCAGTTTTTTGACCAATATTCCGCAAAAGGCTAAAGACTGCCAGAGCTGAAGTATGGAGTGTTGATGCAGATGATTCTCATGACAAGCTACAGTGCTTCTGGAGAATGTACGTAATACCAAAATTCAAGAAGCCTTCGTAGGAGTCACAAATTCATAGTAATCTTCTTTGTAATATGCTATCTACGAATTCCCAACATCGGTGAGAACTAAAACATCCAGGCGAGCATATTCACACACGTAACGAAACCTGTTAAAATATTCTGCTAAGCGGGATATTACTCGTTAAAAGCCATGCTACTGAAATACTAGCCGGCTGCGGTGACCGAGCGGTTCTAGGCGCTTCAGTCTGGAACCGCGCGACTGCTACGGTCGCAGGTTCGAATCCTGCCTCGGGTATGGATGTGTGTGATGTCCTCAGGCTAGTTAGGTTTAAGTTCCTCTAATTTCTCGGGGACTGATGTTAAGTTCCATAGTCCTCAGAACCATATGAACCATTTGAAATACTGTTTGAAACCGTTAACTAAAGAGCTATCCACTTCTCTGTCACGTTTACCCACTCAGTCGTGACCACAAGGCTGTTTGTGATTACATAAACAGCGCTAAGAATATTGTGCAAAGAATAGTTAGCATAGCCCAACTTACCATTACAGTGGCGAAAAATGACACAGTGAAGCGACATGAGCTTTGTTCATTATATTCAAAGTTACTTCCTATGCGGCTTTACATACTCCATTTGGCACCATCAGTTAAATTAGTAATTCAGTTTACTGTGGCATTGGGATTGGATCGTCACCGGTGACATGACCTGCGCTCGGCCAACTCTTGTCATGATCTCTCTCAAACAAACGGACTGCCACTACAGTAAGTCACCTCAGTTGCGTCAGTTTTGTTAGGTAATGTGTTCAAAATACATTTGTTAACACAGACTGATGAACGCTTGTTCTCACTCGGATCAACTATTATGAGAATTTTACTATGTACATTCATGTTCCAAACAGTATAATTACTGACGTACTTTTTTGTGTCGCTCCCACTTTAGGCACATGGGCGAGAGTCAGTTGCTCCCGACCCAAATGCACTCAAAGTGCATCTTACTTTTCTTTTCGCCGGAAATGTATACAGACGTCAACCTTCAAGAACGTTCGAGAGAGCCACGTCGGCACCTCCAAGTGACACATCTTTCGTCCACACCAGCATCCCCCCTGCTCTCCTGGTCACTTCTCCTCTTGCCTTCAGGAACAATGGTGAACGTGGCTCTATTTTATGCCCATTAATTTGCTGTTCCACTATCGACAAAACTTCACAATAAAACTATCCGTTCGATTTCTATTCAGACTGCATCAATAAACTGTATATTTTCCACTGGGTATTTTTAAGACTACTAAATGTAATATCACTGCCACGTCATACAGCTTTTTTCTATTCATCGTATTTTCAAATTGGATAACCATTTCTTAGTCATTGTGGAGAATAAGCTTCTTTTTTTAAAATATGTCTTTAGTATAGTAAAGGAATGTTCAGTAAATCGCAAACGTTCTGGGTTCTGTCAGACAGATCAGGACGATATGAAATAAATATCGACATCAGCTACGCTGGAAACAGAAGACAAATGTCATTGGAAACCTCAAGTGCTTCATTTTTAAGATATTCGTCACAGGCGACCGAGCCGGCCGCGGTGGTCTAGCGGTTCTAGGCGCGCAGTCTGGAACCGCGCGACTGCTACGGTCGCAGGTTCGAATCCTGCCTCGGGCATGGATGTGTGTGGTGTCCTTAGGTTAGTTAGGTTTAATTAGTTCTAAGTTCTAGGCGACTGATGACCTCAGATGTTAAGTCGCATAGTGCTCAGAGCCATTTGAACAGGCGACCGATGAGGAAAATCGCCGTTTTATTGCTACATGGGCATCTATAACATACCTCGTTTCTTAAAATGAGGCATTTAGCTGTGAATAAATGTTGTCAGTTATCGCAGAAAAAAGGGATGCTTGAAGCACAGGTACACCCTCTGGCAGCTCCCCATTCTCGCAAAGCTCGTCAGAATGCTTCTCTACCAGTTTAATTCGCTTCTTAGGCCATACGTACTCCATAGCCCAGCTTTCACACATGTTGTAAGTTTCGTCAAGTACCCAGAATGAGATTTTCACTCTGCAGCGGAGTGTGCACTGATGTGAAACTTCCTGGCAGATTAAAACTGTGTGCCGGGCAGAGACTCGAACTCGGGACCCTTGCCTTTCGCGGGCAAGGGGTCTACCAACTGAGCTACCCAAGCTTGTCAAAGGATACGGTCGATTTCAGTATATATCTTTTCCGTGCCCAAGTTTGTGCTCTGTCTCTAACTACCGCGTAGTGGATGAGACGTTGAAACTTAATCTTCCACCTTCGTTTCTGACAGCACCATTCCTGTGAAGTCATAAACAACTGCAATGATAGCACTCTCAGACCGCAAGGCCTTTAATGGTATATTAAGTCTTTTTAGTGGGTTACACAGGTTGTCTCAGGAACGATCATTCGAAGCAAAAACATGTAGTAAACATGAGATTCAAAATGCATATCTTAAGAGGTATGAGTTCTTCGTCTCTAATACTGCGAAAGAAATCTCTTCTCTTGCAAGTTCTTTCTATTCCATATTTTCAGAGGTGGTAGTATTGATCAAAACAAGAAAAAATGTGCAGTTAAAGTGAGCTCTAAAGTGCATAGCTTAGGAGCTATGACCACTTGTTCATCTTCGCTACTCCGCTAGTGTTCATAGCACTTAAGGTGAGAATTTTAGATCCCATGCTAACTAGACTATTTTGCTTCAAATAATCGTTCGTATCAAATCCCTGAATATTCATTAACTAAAACTATCGAGATAAAAGGCCGTGGTCGAACAGTAGAAATTCTTCCTCCTTGATGTTTCGTTGCCAAATGCGGGCAACATCTTCTAATGTGAGCCAACGACTGGCTGCTAGGCCGTGAAGGTCCTGTTTATATAGAGCGTGTAGAGGGCGCCACCACTCGTCACGTGCTGTCAACAGTGAAACTATCTCTGACTAGCGACATTAATCTCGATCAAAGGTAATCCACTGTCACATCGTTGGTACAAAGTCGACCGCCAAATTTTATCTAACTTTAGGTCTTCTTCTTTTGTGTTAAAATTATTGTGGTGCTTATAAATTCCCATGACTTCTCTGTACATACGTGCATAATAATGCTATGTCTTAGCTAGCACTGCTACTGTCGCAGGTACGAATCCTGCCTCGGGCATGGATGTGTGTGATGTCCTTAGGTTAGTTAGGTTTAAGTAGTTCTAAGTTCTAGGGGACTGATGACCTCAGCTGTTAAGTCCCATAGTGCTCAGAGCCATTTGAACCATTTTTTTTCTTAGCTAGCATAGTCGTCTTACCAAATTTTATTTTACAATCACCATCTTCAAAAACATGTTCCCCTGCAGCTGATTTGTCGGTGTGTCCCAGACGACAGTTGCTTTTGTTTTCGGTTAGGCTGGTACTAACACTTTTTTTCGTTGTTCCAAAAAAACCTTCGAGCAACTCTACCAAGTTTTATACACCCCAGGTGTTGCGAAAAGGTGTCGTGTCTTTCGCCGATCTTAATCGTTGACTTACCTTCTTGGTGTGTCTAAAGATTGTTTCAACTCAAAATTTGACCAGGACTCTCCGAACACGGTCCGTAATATTATGGACAAATGGAAGAGAAACTTTCTCAGCCGACGGTTGTTGTTACATATTTTCGGACGCTTTTCTTCTGAGATGGAGTGCTCGATCCATCTCATTATCCGCAAATCCATTTCTCTTAAAAACTGTTAGCAAATGATTTCGTTCCTCTTGAAAATTAACTGGCTCACACATTTTGTTAGACTTGTCCGCCAATCTCTTAATGGCATCTCTCTTCTGCCTGAGATGATGGTTCCAAGGTAAAGATCGGTATGTGTATGCTTCCAATATAATTTATAATCTAAAGGCCCATCTGCCAGTTTAATTACTGAAACGTCCAAAAAATTAAGCTATCCGTTACTCTCTTTCTCCATAGCAAATTGTATCTTCGGATTAATATTATTTAAATGCACCAAGAAACTATTCAATTCCTCTTCACCGTGACTTCGTATCAGAAAAGTGTCATCCACATACCGACACCACTTTAAATGACTTTTATTGGATGACTGCCCCGAATGCTGTTCAAAAAATCCATAAAAAATCCATAAAAAGAGTGTCATTTCTTCAGTTTGTCCACAGAACGCATAATCATACTGAAAATATGTCGTGGATAGGCAATGTCGAAACAAAGCTACTGTATCTGTGGTTAACACATCAGCTAAGTAAGAAATAAATCTGTTCATCTGAACCATGGCGAACAGAGATACCACATAAAAACTGATATGGATATTACTTGGACTGACAGTAATCTCCTACAATTTTTTGATAATTTTTAATATGGTGATCAGTTTTTCCGATATGCGGTTGCAACAAGGAGGCGAGATGTCTAGCCAACTCTTGAGTAGGGGACACATAAGGATTCGAGCCATCATCCCAGGTAGAAAAGAAGTGCCCTTAAAATATTGATGGACAGGGCTAATAAAATATGTGAGCCAGTTTATTTGCAACAGGAATTGAATAATTTGCGAACAGCGTTTAAGAGAAACTGATACGCTGATAATGAGATAGGTTGAGGACTCCATCTCAGAACAAAAGAGTCCGAAAATATGCAACAACAATAGTCGGCTGGGGAAGTTTTTCTTCCATTTATCCATAACGCACCGTATTGGGAATGTTCTGATCAAGTTTAGAGTTGAAACAATCTTTAGACCCACCAAGAAGATTAGTGACACCCTTTCGCAATCCTGGAGCGTATAAAATTCCGTACAATTGTGGGAAGGTTTATTTTGTTAGAACGAAAAGAAGTGTTAATACCAGCCTAACCGAACACAAAAGGAACTGTAGTCTGGGACACACCTCAAATGGGCTGAAAAGGAACATGTTTTTGAAGATGGTGATCATGAAATAAAATTTAGTGAGACGACCGTCCTAGCTAAGACTTGGAATTATTATGTACGTATGTAAAAAGAAGCCATGGGGACTTATAAACACTACAATAATTTTAACAGAAAAGAAGAAGTCTTAAAGTTAGGTAAGACACGGCGGTCGACTTTGTACCAACGATGTGACAATCGATTACCTTTGATCGAGAGTAATAACGTTAGTCAGAGATAGTTTCACTGTCGACAGCACGTGACGAGTGGTGCCGCCCTCTATGAGTTCTACACTCCTGGAAATGGAAAAAAGAACACATTGACACCGGTGTGTCAGACCCACCATACTTGCTCCGGACACTGCGAGAGGGCTGTACAAGCAATGATCACACGCACGGCACAGCGGACACACCAGGAACCGCGGTGTTGGCCGTCGAATGGCGCTAGCTGCACAGCATTTGTGCACCGCCGCCGTCAGTGTCAGCCAGTTTGCCGTGGCATACGGAGCTCCATCGCAGTCTTTAACACTGGTAGCATGCCGCGACAGCGTGGACGTGAACCGTATGTGCAGTTGACGGACTTTGAGCAGGGCGTATAGTGGGCATGCGGGAGGCCTGGTGGACGTACCGCCGAACTGTTCAACACGTGGGGCGTGAGGTCTCCACAGTACATCGATGTTGTCGCCAGTTGTCGGTGGAAGGTGTACGTGCCCGTCGACCTGGGACCGGACCGCAGCGACGCACGGATGCACGCCAAGACCGTAGGATCCTACGAAGTGCCGTAGGGGATCGCACCGCCACTTCCCACCAAATTAGGGACACTGTTGCTCCTGGGGTATCGGCGAGGACCATTCGCAACCGTCTCCATGAAGCTGGGCTACGGTCCCACACACCGTTAGGCCGTCTTCCGCTCACGCCCCATCATCGTGCAGCCCGCCTCCAGTGGTGTCGCGACAGGCGTGAATGGAGGGACGAATGGAGACGTGTCGTCTTCAGCGATGAGAGTCGCTTCTGCCTTGGTGCCAATGATGGTCGTATGCGTGTTTGGCGCCGTGCAGGTGAGCGCCACAATCAGGACTGCATACGACCGAGGCACACAGGGCCAACACCCGGCATCATGGTGTGGGGAGCGATCTCCTACACTGGCCGTACACCTCTGGTGATCGTCGAGGGGACACTGAATAGTACACGGTACATCCAAACCGTCATCGAACCCATCGTTCTACCATTCCTAGACCGGCAAGGGTACTTGCTGTTCCAACAGGACAATGCACGTCCGCATGTATCTCATGCCACCCAACGTGCTCTAGAAGGTGTAAGTCAACTTCCCTGGCCAGCAAGATATCCGGATCTGTCCCCCATTGAGCATGTTTGGGACTGGATGAAGCGTCGTCTGACGCGGTCTGCACGTCCAGCACGAACGCTGGTCCAACTGAGGCGCCAGGTGGAAATGGCATGGCAAGCCGTTCCACAGGACTACATCCAGCGTCTCTACGATCGTCTCCATGGGAGAATAGCAGCCTGCATTGCTGCGAAACGTGGATATACACTGTACTAGTGCCGACATTGTGCATGCTCTGTTTCCTGTGTCTATGTGCCTGTGGTTCTGTCAGTGTTATCATTTGATGTATCTGACCCCAGGAATGTGTCAATAAGGTTTACCCTTCCTGGGACAATGAATTCACGGTGTTCTTATTTCAATTTCCAGGAGTGTATATAAACGGGACCCGCACGGCCTCGCAGCCAATCGTTGACTCACCTCAGAAGGTGTTGCCAGCAGTTGACATCGAAACATATGGAGGAAGAATTTCTACTGTTCGACCAAGGCGTCTTAGCCCAACAATTTTAATTAATAAATACGCCGATCGTGAAAGCCTACATGTCCCTGAATACTGACCATTCCTCCTGAGACACCCTGTACTGGATTTGTAATGAGTAATACTACATTTTTAAGATTTGTACGACGCGCGGGATTAGCCGATCTGTCTCAGGCGCTGCAGTCATGGGCTGTGCATCTGGTCCCGGCGTAGATTTGAGTCCTCCCTCGGGCATGGGTGTGTGTGTTTGTCCTTGGGATAATTTAGGTTAAGTAGTGTGTAAGCTTAAGGACTGATAACCTTAGCAGTTAAGTCCCATAAGATTTCACACACATTTGAACATATTTTAAGATTTGTTACGACTCTTAATCTGTTAGATTTCTTATTTACACGAATTATGTTTGTCATAGCCTTAAGAACGTCAATGAATCTTTAAGTATACATGTTATTTCTTATGTGCCAGACCAACGTGTTGGATCTTATGTCCTTAGCTTTACCTTGGAAGTACTCACGGAACAAGTTTTTATAAATCCTACCACTGTAGCATACTGTGCCAAAAGCTTTGTAACGCTGTCAAATGACGTGAAATACCGTCTTGTTCCTTAAGTAGCCTTCAAGGTCTAAATTTAAACTGTGACTTGATTCCTTTTTATACACCACTGCATTCGCCACTCATGACGAATTATCCGTCATAGCGTTGGACGAAATATTTCTTCACATCTAATACCTTTCGTTTTACATATTCTATTATCTGACCTTCATATCCTTTGCAGCTTGATCTGAGTAAATGAGGTTCATGTTTCACGCAGACTCAAGTCAGAACAATTTCCAAAACAATCTTTCATTTTTTTACATAGTGAAACACTCCTCTTGACTGACCGATTTTTCTGATTACTCCTGTTCTCCTTCCCATCTTGTTTTTTTATTTATTTTTTCCCTATTTCTTTTCTTTCCAGAGACACCTCAACATCGATGGTCACGCCCTTGCTATTATCGTTGCATAGTTTCCTTAACTGAGTGATGATTATTTTCTGGATATCCTATTATAAGTGAAGAACATATAGCGACGTAACGCAGTTCTCAACAATACTGGTGTGTCTGCAATCGCCCACGCCGTTGCTGAGCAACAGTTTGGGACGATGTGACTGGCGAGCAACATGAGCGCATCTGTCCACCGTCAGCAGACTCATAGTAACAACACGGAGTAACGATAGCAATCAAAAGGTGAGTGATCAATAAACGCCGACCTGAGTGGCTGTGTGGTTCTAGGCGCTACAGTCTGGAACCGAGCAACCGCTACGGTCGCTGGTTCGAATCCTGCCTCGGGCATGGATGTGTGTGATGTCCTTAGGTTAGTTAGGTTTAATTAGTTCTAAGTTCTAGGCGACTGATGACCTCAAAAGTTAAGTCGCTTAGTGCTCAGAGCCAGTTTTGATCAATAAACATCTGAATTCTGCCAGTTCTTGGCGCCCAAAAGACCAACGTAAAATCGAATGCATCCTTCTGTGGATGAATAACATCAGATCTTATATGCATCTATATTTAACTAGTATAGAGATATTCGACATCGTAATTGGACTTTGCAAACTAGTTTTCCTCACCGTTTATCTACATCAACATCTACATCTACATCCATACTCCGCAAACCACCTGACGGTGTGTGGCGGAGGGTACCCTGAGTACCTCTATCGGTTCTTCCTTCTATTCCAGTCTCGTATTGTACGTGGAAAGAAGGATTGTCGGTATGCTTCTGTGTGGGCTCTAATCTCTGATTTTATCCTCATGGTCTCTTCGCGAGATATACGTAGGAGGGAGCAATATACTGGTTGACTCTTCGGTGAAGGTATGTTCTCGAAACTTTAACAAAAGCCCGTAGTGAGCTACTGAGCGTCTCTCCTGCAGAGTCTTCCACTGGAGTTTATCTATCATCTCCGTAACGCTTTCGCGATTACTAAACGATCCTGTGACGAAGAGCGCTGCTCTCCGTTGGATCTTCTCTATCTCTTCTATCAACCCTATCTGGTGCGGATCCCACACTGCTGAGCAGTATTCAAGCATTGGGCGAACAAGCGTACTGTAACCTACTTCCTTTGTTGGTTTGTCTGTGACAATTTGTGATGGAGGACCACGAATTTTATAAACCTTGTAATTCCAGCGTTCGTCACTCTGCCAGAGCAGTTTGTATCCTCAGTCCCATTACAGTACTCCGACATGTTCTTGGCTTCTCGTCTCCCTAGTATCGAATCGGAAGAGGTCGCTGAAACTCGAAATGCTGACGTATTGGCTCCATTCGCTGGCAACTTTGGCGATCAAATTATTGTGTGCGCAACATGCCTGACGCACTATTGTCGTCGTTGTTTCATGCAATGCGTTAGTTCGGTGGCAAGTAGTTTGTTACAATGAGTATCATTTGTGCATAACCTCTTACACAGTTGTGTATTCCTTGGTCTGACGCAGTAGTTATTAATCGTTCACTCTGTGAAGATCGTCGGAGCGGTGACTGATAGGTTTCACTTTTTCGATAGAAGTCGATAGGCTGTGTATGACTGTAGATTGATATTCACGTGTTTCCACTCTATACTAATCTTATTTTTCAATGTAGTGTGCAAAGAGTGTCTTCATTGAACGTATCAATAAATTTTAACCATTTCATATTCAGCTATATAAATAACATTTCTGTGGTCTTTCCTTTACTAGCACAAAAGACGCACTGAACACACCATGATTCGCTTATCCTTACGTCAGAATTATTTCGTAAACCAACTTTGATCATTTTAATCCTTGCGTACATGACTTTGCTGGAATCTACAATAAAGTACCTGGCACCGAATTCATCGAACCATTTTAAAACTACTTGTCTACCGTTCCACTCTCGTCATAATACAAAACAAGCTACCGTTCTTTTAACTTTTTCGATGTCCTCCATCTGTCATATTTGATGCAAATTACATACCACGCAGCAATACTGTAGAAGACGATGGACAAGCGTAGTGTAGGCAGTCTCTTTAGGAGACTTGTTGCATCTTCTAAGTTTTCTGATAACAAAGTGCAGTCGCTGGTTAGCTTGTCAATACCCACAACATTATCTACGTGCCCGATCGAGTTTAATTTTTTCCTAACTGTAATCCTGAAGTGTTTAGTCGAATCCACAGTTTTTAGTTTGTGTGATTTATCGTGTAATCGAAATTTAACGTATTCCTTTTAGTATTCATGTGGATAACTTGACACTTTTCATTATTTGGGGTCACAAGTGCCACTTTTTGCACCATTCAGTTATCTTGTCCACAAAATTTTGCAAATGGTTCTGGTAATCTGATGTCTTTGCGAGACGGTAAATGACACCATCACCTTCAAACAATCGCCTGTCTCATACATCTTGCTCACCAGCTGGTAGAGGTTTGTCAGGACTGGTTGTCCCAAGACCGTCAGTAGTTCTAATGGAATGTTGTCTACTCCTGGGGCCTTGTTTCGACTCAGGTCTTTCAGTGCTCTGTCAAACTCTTCACGCAGTATCGTATCTCCCATTTCGTCTTCATCTACATCCTCTTCCATTTCCATAATATTGTCCTCAAGTACATCGCCCTTGTATAAACCTTCTATATACTCCTTCCACCTTTCTGCCTTCCCTTCTTTGCTTAGAACTGGGCTGCCATCTGAGCTCTTGAAATTCATACACGTGGTTCTCTTCTCTCCAAAGGTCTCTTTAATTTTCCTGTAGGCAGTATCTATCTTACCCCTAGTGAGATAAGCTTCTACATCCTTACATTTGTCCTCTAGCCATCCCTGTTTAGCCATTTTGCACTTCCTGTCGATCTCATTTTTGAGACGTTTGTATTCCTTTTTGCCTGCTTCATTTACTGCATTTTTATATTTTCTCCTTTCATCAATTAAATTCAATATTTCTTCTGTTACCCAAGGATTTCTAGCAGCCCCCGTCTTTGTACCTACTTTATCCTCTGCTGCCTTCACTACTACTACTATGTAACGGCAATCGCAACCGAAAACTTGTGTCTGAACGTATAGCATTTAGTACAGAATGAGCAAATAAGTACTTTTTTGTACTGTACGATTTTATGAAAAGCAATCCAAAGAACTTTCCTAAAATGAAGAATGAATAAATCTACATCTACATGTACATCCATACTCCGCAAGCCACCTGACGGTGTGTGGCGGAGGGTACCCTGAGTACCTCTATCGGTTCTCCCTTCTATTCCAGTCTCGTATTGTTCGTGGAAAGAAGGATAGTCGGTATGCTACTGTGTGGGCTCTAATCTCTCCGATTTTATCCTCATGGTCTCTTCTCGAGATATACGTAGGAGGGAGCAATATACTGCTTGACTCTTCGGTGAAGGTATGTTCTCGAAACTTTAACAAAAGCCCGTACCGAGCTACTGAGCGTATGGCGTATGTTTCCTCACTGATACGACAGCTTAAAAAAAGCCGTGTGACTAGGGCCTCCCGTCGGGTAGACCGTTCGCCGGGTGCAAGTCTTTCGATTTCGACGTCATTTCGGCGACTTCGCGTCGATGGGTATGAAATGATGATGATTAGGACAACACAACACCCAGTCCCTAAGCGGAGAAAATCTCCGATCCAGCTGGGAACTGAACCCGAGCCCTTAGGATTGGCATTCTGTCTCGCTGACCACTTTTTTGTTTTTGATCTCGTTTTGTCTAATAGTGTTCGTTAAATTTGTTCGTGGCGGACATCCGATCTCACCCGGTCAGGTTACTCGTTGATCCATTCACTCAGTTTTTATTACAGCCACTCAGCTACCTGGGGGGGGGGGGGGGCGGGGGGCTAGGACAGCTCAATTAACCGTGATGAAATCAAAACCACAAGGAAGATCACTGTTTGTTTTCCATCTGTTGGCAACAGTACGTGCCTTCTAAATAAAACTTGGACGATTCAAAAACCAGTTATTGAAGTGAGACGTGACCAATTTTCGTACTTGCAAAACAGTTTCTTCAGATAAAAATGTGTTAGGAAGGAAACTTCCTCGCCACATTGATAAATAAATTGAAGAACAGGAAAAGAGGTTTGCGTAAAAGAGGAGGAAATCATGTTCAAGATAGTTGAAGATCCTTTCTCTGTAATCTCACAAGAGATACCAGTGGACTTGCAACTTACAACCTGTATAGTACGTCAGCTACTTTACGTCAAAATTTAACGAAAATATGTAACAAAATAATAATAATTGGAATAATGACAAATTTTTCTATTAATTTTAAAGATTATCTTCAACACAATTAACCAAGAAGTCTAATGCAGCCCTCGCTTTAGATTCTAGTTTTGGTTTGATTCCGAACCGCTTTTTGAGTTGTGCAGTTCCTGGTAAATAGATCAGTTTGAGGTAAGAACCCTAGTCCGGAAACTAACGACTTGGAAGTTATAAACGACAATAGTTCTGATACCTCTGACTGTGGACGTCTTATCCTGAAAGCTCTCTGATTTCCGTATTTCTGGAGGACGTAGTAAGGAGCAAAACACAAAGAAAATGTTCAGTAAACATAGGCTCGCAAGCTCGGGCCTGAAGATTTATGAGCACTTGTTCATCGCTGCTACTGCAAAACACGTCTCTTCTACTGAACAAGGGCTCATACACGAAAGCGCCAAAGAAACTAGCATAGGCATACATATTCAAATAGAGAGATATGTAAATAGGCAGAATACGGCGTTTTGGTCGGCAATGCGTATATAAGACAACAAGCAGTTGTTAGATCGGGCCGGCCGCGGTGGTCTCGCGGTTCTAGGCGCGCAGTCCGGAACCGTGCGACTGCTACGGTCGCAGGTTCGAATCCTGCCTCGGGCATGGATGTGTGTGATGTCCTTAGGTTAGTTAGGTTTAATTAGTTCTAAGTTCTAGGCGACTGATGACCTCAGTAGTTAAGTCGCATAGTGCTCAGAGCCATTCTTTTGTTAGATCGGTTACTGCTGCTACAATAGTACGTTATCAAGATTTAAATGAGATTGAACATGGTGTTATAGTCTGCGCACGAGCGATGGGATACAGCATTTCCGAGGTAGCGACGAAGTGGGATTTTCACGCGTGTTCCGTGAATATCAGGAAACCGGTAAAACATCAAATCTCTGACATCGCTGCGGCAGAAATGCAACCCTTCCGCAAATTGCTACAGATTTCAATGCTGGGCCATCAACAAGTGTCAGCGTGCGAACCATTCGACGAAACATCATCGATGTGAGCTTTCGCTGCCGACACTGGACGAGTGACGTTTCAAATTGCATGGAGCGGATGGACGTGTAAGGAGAAAACCTCCCGGATCCATGGACCCTGCATGTCAGTAGGGAACCTTTCAAGCTCGTGGAGGCTCTGTAATGGTGTGGCGTGTGCAGTTGGAATGATATGGGACCCCTGATACGTCTAGATACGACTCTGACAAGTGACACGTACGTAAGTATCTTGTCTGATCATCGGCATCCATTGATGTCCATTGTGCATTCCGACGGACTTGAGCAATTCCAGCAGAACAATGCGATATGCCACAAGTCCAGAATTGCTAAAGAGTGGCTTCAGGTACACTCTTCTGCGTTTAAACACTTCCTCTGTGTTTCCTTTCTTTTCATAACATCGAAGACACTTCTTGCTTTAATAAGGTTTGTCAGTGATAACAATTCTAATACTAAAAACGTTACCTCTTATATCAACAAACCTTGACAGCCATGATAGCGCACCGATCGCTGACTGACTTGACGTTGCTGACTGCAATGTGTCGGAGACGCGGCCTGAGAGTATTGTTGTGTTCCTCCCAAGTTGCTGCTTGGAGTAATTCTACTGACTGAGTCACTTCCGCCGGCCGGGGTTGCCGAGCGGTTCTAGGCGCTACAGTCTGGAACCGCGCGACCGCTACGGTCGCAGGTTAGAATCCTGCCTCTGGCATGGATGAGTGTGATGTCCTTAGGTTAGTTAGGTTTAAGTAGTTCTAAGTTCTAGGCGACTGATGACCTCAGATGTTAAGTCCCATAGTGCTCAGAGCCATTTGAACCATTTTTTTGAGTCACTTCCGTTGTGTTAGCACAGTAGCAGTTACACTGTAGCTTTAAATGGTTGTTTCCTGCTTAAATATTCTCTTGGTGATATCGTGTTCATGTCTTTGATGATATTTTTTATAACATTGGTAGATAGGCTGTTGCCCTAACTTATCTTGTGTACGTTGTTATTTTTCTTCCACGAAAGTAGTTAGTGACGCAAGTCGTCATATTTAAAGGAATGGAGTCTGTATTTTGAGACTTGCAAAATTAATTTGCGATTTTCAAAATAGTTTAGGGCTCATTGTGTCTGGTGGTTATAATTAAACTGCAGCTACTGACGGAGGTCAGGTGGGGGCTGTATTATCGCATGGCAGCATTGTTTGGTAGGTATTCTAATACCTTAATGCGGGACCGATTTACTCTGAGAAAGAATTAGCACCAATTTCGGCCACAAAGTGCAAATCTGGCCATTTCGTTGACGTCTCTGGTGCTCACAGTGAACAAACTGAAATCAACACTATGCTTTCCTCGCTTGTTTTGCCTTTTCTGCCCAAGTTCTGTTCCTCATTCGTTACATATGGAAAGATTTCTATACGTCTTTCCTTCATTCAGAGTGCCAGATTAGCACCTGACAGCCAAAACTGGAACCATTTTTTCCGGCATAAATCGGTTACACGTTAAGGGATTGACGTATCTACCAAGTTTTGTTGCCATACGATGATTGTAGCCCACTCTGGACCTCTGTGAGTAACTGTACTTTAATCATATCCACCCAGTACAAGCATCAAGATGTAAATGAGGAGGAAATAAGCAAAATAAACCAAATCCTTCTTCAAGAGACTTTTTTGCAGCAGAAAAACATGAAAATAGATATCCTTAAAGTAAATTTTAAAAAAAGAACTATACGAATCCCAATTTTTAAGGGAGAAATAAATCGCCAAAGTGGTGTCTAAAAGAAAGACAGCTAAGCCATAGTGGTCCAGAACACACAAAAAATACCGAGTGGCGTACGAAATCAGTTTGGTTTCAAAATATTCCGTTGTCACATTTGCCTTTATAACCAATGTCGCACAGAATATTCCGTTCGGCAGCTCATAATTCACGGCCACTTGGCGTTCGCACATTCCAGGGCTCGCACGGCAGCGGCCGATTTCAGTGGGAACTACACTCCTGGAATTGAAATAAGAACACCGTGAATTCATTGACCCAGGAAGGGGAAACTTTATTGACACATTCCTGGGGTCAGATACATCACATGATCACACTGACAGAACCACAGGCACATAGATACAGGCAACAGAGCATGCACAATGTCGGCACTAGTATAGTGTATATCCACCTTTCGCAGCAATGCAGGCTGCTATTCTCCCATGGAGACGATCGTAGAGACGCTGGATGTAGTCCTGTGGAACGGCTTGCCATGCCATTTCCACCTGGCGCCTCAGTTGGACCAGCGTTCGTGCTGGACGTGTAGACCGCGTGAGACGACGCTTCATCCAGTCCCAAACATGCACAATGGGGGACAGATCCGGAGATCTTGCTGGCCAGGGTAGTTGACTTACACCTTCTAGAGCACGTTGGGCGGCACGGGATACATGCGGACGTGCATCGTCCTGTTGGAACAGCAAGTTCCCTTGCCGGTCTAGGAATGGTAGAACGGTGGGTTCGATGACGGTTTGGATGTACCGTGCACTATTCAATGTCCCCTCAACGATCACCAGAGGTGTACGGCCAGTGTAGGAGATCGCTCCCCACACCATGATGCCGGGTGTTGGCCCTGTGTGCCTCGGTCGTATGCAGTCCTGATTGTGGCGCTCACCTGCACGGCGCCAAACACGCATAAGACCATAATTGGCACCAAGGCAGAAGCGACTCTCATCGCTGAAGACGACACGTCTCCATTCGTCCCTCCATTCACGCCTGTAGCGACACCACTGGAGGCGGGCTGCACGATGTTGGGGCGTGAACGGAAGACGGCCTAACGGTGTGCGGGACCGTAGCCCAGCTTCATGGAGATGGTTGCGAATGGTCCTCGCCGATACCCCAGGAGCAACAGTGTCCCTAATTTGCTGGGAAGTGGCGGTGCGATCCCCTACGGAACTGCGTAAGATCCTACGGTCTTGGCGTGCATCCGTGCGTCGCTGCGGTCCGGTCCCATTTCGACAGGCACGTGCACCTTCCGCCGACCACTGGCGACTACATCGATGTACTGTGGAGACCTCACGCCCCACGTGTTGAGCAATTCGGCGGTACGTCCACCCGGCCTCCCGCATGCCCACTATACGCCCTCGCTCAAAGTCCGTCAACTGCACATACGGTTCACGTCCACGTTGTCGCGGCATGCTACCAGTGTTAAAGACTGCGACAGAGCTCCGTATGCCACGGCAAACTGGCTGACACTGACGGCGGTGGTGCACAAATGCTGCGCAGCTAGCGCCATTCGACGGCCAACACCGTGGTTCCTGGCGTGTTCGCTGTGCCATGCGTGTGATCATTGCTTGTACAGCCCTCTCGCAGTGTCTGGAGCAAGTATGGTGGGTCTGACACACCGGTGTCAATGTGTTCTTTTTTCCATTTCCAGGAGTGTAGTTGCGGACAACCGTGGCGTCGCGTCAGACTTTCCGAGGTTTGCTGAGCGTAATGAAAAAATACGTGTTATAAATCAATGTCCATGTATTTAGGCGGCTTTCTATGTGGACGACAGTTTCATTCATGCTTTTCGGGTTTTAAACCAGTTGTTTTCGATGACATAGAAAGTATCGACACACAGAGTGACAGATACAAACATGTCTCCTGTTTGCTTAGGTAGACCTGTAACCGCCGGCCGTGGTGGCCGAGTGGTTCTAGGCGCTACAATCTGGAACCGCGCGACCGCTACGGTCGCAGGTTCGAATCCTGCCTCGGTGATGGATGTGTGTGTTGTCCTTAGGTTAGTTAGGTTTAAGTAGTTCTAAATTCTAGGGGACTGATGACCTCAGATGTTAAGTCCCATAGTGCTCAGAGCCATTTGAACCACTTTTGAACCTGGAACCAATCCGAAGGTTGATTTGACCACCACAGTGGTATACTTGGCACAGTCCTTTTGTATGTGGTATACTCTTGCTTTCGTCATACCTCTTACATAGACTTACACAACCAGGTCTATGAGGATGTATAGTTTAATTTGGATTCTGAACCACGATGCAACTCAGTATTTTGTGTATTACATAAAAGCTGTTTGACGCGAAAGAAGTGATAAGCGCCAAGGCAGGACAACACGAAAAATTCAAAGGACTGACCTCGATTCGAAGCCCACTCATTTGGATTCATAGCTCGTGCGTGACCACTGAGCTACCGATATATATATTCAATATATTATTGGCGAACAACCTTTCCATTGATAATTGAGTTACATGTTAATCAATTTGCGCGCAGTTGTCCTAATGCTTTAGTGACGTGTTTAGTAGTTTAAACTATAGTATCAATTTTGTAGATACTGCTATTCAAATGTAAAGAGTTGCTTTTGTAACAGACGTTCTGTCATTAAAGACTGCTTTCGAGCATCATTTCTACATTTACTTCTACATACGTACCCCGCAAGTCATCGTACGGTGCGCGGCGGAAGGTACCCTGTACCACTACTAGGTTCAAATGGCTTTGAGCACTATGGGACTTAACTTCTGAGGTCATCAGTTTCCTAGAACTAAGAACTACTTAAACCTAACTAACCTATGGACATCACACACATCCATGCCCGAAGCAGGATTCGAACCTGCGACCGTAGCGGTAACGCGGTTCCGCTCGACCACCCCGGCCGGCTCCACTACTAGTCATTTGCGTAACTGTTCCAAGAGTCTGCCGCTGACTTGTTCTCGTTAATTACCCCGCATTCTTCAAAATTTCTTATGAATGTTATTATTATCTGCCTCCATTACCTATATTGCCGATATTTTGCTTAAAATATCTTTAAAAATCGAAAAACTTACTTTGAACTTAAACAGTGTAGAAGTTTTAAAAAAAAGGTTCTATATTAGCTACTTCTTTCCCAGTTTGCACGTGTGAAAAATGAAACCCGACTTTGGTAATGTCACTAAGTTTTGAAGTAATGACTGCAGCTGAACTAGACTTGATTAGCAAAATTTTTCTAGCAAAAGTTTATCCTAGTTCACGGCGAAATAACAGAGATTAACATTTACGCTGCTGTTTTGTCCTTCATGCTAAATACTGGTTACTACACCTCTTCATACTAGTCTCCTCAGAACAACGGTCTTCATCTGTGTGCAGCTACCGCAACCTGCATCCGTTTTAACTGGTTACAATATTCATGCCTAGATATTCTTCTACAATTACCTCAAGAAGTGCTCTATCAGTCGACCACTTCTGTTACTCAAGATGTGTCACAAATGAGTACAAGCTGCTAATTCTTGGGAATACATTGTTATTATTAACAATAAACGACAGTAGAGAACATATATGTTGAGAGACCAATGTCAGAATACCCAAACTAGTGAATTGGGGTCAACAACAGGTTCGCGAGCTTCCGCCGCTTATTGCCCGAACTGCCCGTTACTGGGCGAAAAATATCCTTTCAGAATGGGAGGAATTACCCCAAAATATTACACCGTAAGACATAAGCGAGTGAAAATAAGCAAAGTAGACTAATTTTCGTGTCGAAAGATCACTTACTTCAGATACCGTTCGAATAGTAAAAATGGCAGCATTAAGTCTTTGAACAAGATCCTGAACGTGGGCTTTCCAGTACAGTTTACTATCTATCTGAACACTTAGAAATTGGAACTGTTCAGTACACTAATCACATGCCCATTCCGTGAAACCAGAACGTCGGGTTTTGTTGAATTGTGAGTTAGAAACTGTAAAAACAGAGTTTCACTGTGATTTAGCGTTAGTTTATTTTCTATAACTCATGAACTTATGCCATGAACTGCACTATTTGAAATCGAGCAAATGTTGCACACAACATCCTTTACTACCAAGTTAGTGTCATCAGCAAAGAGAAATATTTTAGAATTCCCTCTAGTACTAGAGGTCATATCATTTTTGTAAATAAGAAGCAGGTGTGGCCCAACACTGATCCCTGGGGCACCCCCCATTTGACTGTGCCCACTCAGAAACCACATCGCAGACGTTCTTAACACTGTGATTAATGAGCTTTTGCTGTCTGTTGTTAAAGTAAAAGGTGCACCAGTTGTGAGCTAGCCCCGTATTCGGTAATGGTCCAACTTCTGGAGCAATGTTTTGTGATCAATACAAACCTTTTGTTTAATCTATCCAGCACCTTACAGAGGAAAGAGAATATAGCATTTTCAGTTGTTAAACGACTTCTAAAGCCGACCTGCACATTTGATAGCAAATTATGTAATATAAAATGATCAATTATCCTCACATACACAGCCTTTTGAATAATTTTAGCAGACACTGATGGCATAGAGATAAGTCTAAAATTGTCCACATTATCCCTTTCTCTCTTTTTATAAAGTGGCTTTGCTACCGAGTACTCTAATCGTTCAGGAAACTGACCATTCTTGAAGGAAAAATTACAAATATGGTTAAGTACAGGGCTAACATATGCAGCGGAGTACTTTGATATTCTGCTACGCGCTCCATCATATCCATGACAGTCTTCAGTGATTTAATAATAGACTCAATATCTCCCTTGACATCATCACAGAGGAATATTTCAAACATCAGTCTCGGAAAGCCATCTTCCAAGAGAGTTATATGATTCCCTGTAGAAAGAAAATTTTTATTTAATTCATCACCAATGCTCAGGAAATGATTGTTAATATCTGACTTTCAGTAACAGAAATATTTTTACCACGAACTGATTATCCATCGTCGACCTTTTGCTGCTGACCAGACACTTTCTTCACAACTGACCATGTGGTTTTAATTTTATCCTGTGAATTAGCTATTCTATTTGCGTACCACATACTCTTTGCCTCCTATTAACATTTTTACGTACTGTTTGTGATGGGATACGTACCTTGATTGTGACTACTTCTAATATTGTTCTACATGTTACCCTTATTCCACTAGTCAGCCCCCTGTCTGCCTTCTGCTGCCTGTGTGCCTTTTAGAACGTTCTGATGGAAATCAGCTCTCAAAGACCTTGAGAAATGTGTTAAGGAAAGTATTATATTTGTCATCTATCTAATCTGCACCATAAATAATTGCCACTCTTGTTCCTTAACAAGGGTTAAAAAACTCTCTATTGCCGTTGGATTAGCTTTGGTTCAAATGACTCTGAGCACTATTCGACTTAACATTTGAGGTCATCAGTCGCCTAGACTTTGAACTAATTAAACCTAACTAACCTAAGTATATCACACGCATCCATGCCCAAGGCAGGATTCGAACCTGCGACCGTAGTGGTCGCTCGGCTCCAGACTGTAGCGCCTAGAACCGCACGGCCACTCCGGCCGGCGGATTAGTTTTCCTACATAGTTTGTAATTATATGTCGCATTTGTTTGAGTACAAAAGCCTTTTAGAGTTAAAATTTGTGCTTCATGATCTGAAAGGCCATTACCCTTTTACTAAAAGAATGCCCATTTAGTAATGAATAAAAACATTGTTTATGGTTGTGCTACAGTTCCTCAGCAGCTTAATGGAAAAAACACAGCCTGCATCAGATCATATGAGTTTAGGAGGTCTTCCAACACCCTTTTACTTGCACAATCATATACAGAATTAATATTGAACTCATGACATACAACTAATTTTTGATACTTCCTATTAAGTGAACCAAGAACCCTCTCTAGCTTGAACAAAAATACTCTGAAGCCAGAATTAGGGGACCTATAAACAGCAACAATTAGAAGTTTACTTTCACTAAATTCAACTGCCCCTGCACAACATTCATATATCTGTTCAATGCAGTACCGTGATACTTCTATGCACTCAAGCGGAATACTGTCTTTTACGTATGAGGGTTGACTGAAAAGTAATGCCTGTACCTTCCTAACTCTTCAACAGTTGGCAGCACTGGTATGCGGCAGGAACTGCTTTGTTCCATAGCCTCTTCTATACAGCACCAGTTGGCGGGAACCCTTAGCATTGAATAGTTGTGTTATTATGGTCTAAAGCATTGAAACCCTGCGCAGACGGTCGGTCAATGCGATTTAAGCAACGTGCAGTCATTGAATTCTAGACAGCGGAAAGTGTCGCCCCAAAGGAGATTCATCAGACAATGAAAGCTTCTCATGGTGATTGTGTTGATGTGAGTACTGTGCTTCGTTGGGGGAGTAAGTTTGAAGATGTTGAGAGGGGAACATCTCACCTGCGTGACAAACAAAGAGCTGGACGTCCGGTGACAGCAACCACCGAGTTTCACAAGAAAAATGTTGACAGATTAATTCAGGACGATCTTCGTATCCATCAGAGAGAAACTGTAAGCACTATCGGCATTTCACGTTATTGGTTTGCTTGGCTATCGGAAGATCTGTGCACGTTTGGTACCCCGGATGCTGACTCCTGAAATGAAAGTGTACAGACTTGAAATTTGCCAGGAACTCCTCTCGCGTTACGAGGATGAAGGTGACGCCTTTCTCGATTCAATTGAGACAGGAGACGACACGTGGATGCATCATTATACTTCTGATGAAGACGTTGAGAGAACTGTGACACTGTGGTTGCGGCAACAGAGTGTCGACTTCTGTGACGGCTTCAGAAGACTAGTGCCGGATCCACTTTCCGTTGAAATCCATTGTCTCGCCTTTTAAACAATTGAAGCCAGCTTCGAACTGTCCTCTAGGGAATAACAGACTCTCCATAGGCCTCTGGTAGCACTGAAAAGGATTCAGCTCACGATTTGTTATAACAAAGCAGAATTTCAAAGGTACGTATTGTTCACAGCACGACACTTCCATTTGTTGGGGAAGGCGACAATAAACACGCCTCTGCCGATCCGTTTCTCATATGCGGGAACCAGGAGTGGTAAAAGTGAAACTATGTAGTATAGTATGTTTGTCACGCATTGTTGTTGTTGTTGTATTCAGTCCTGAGACTGGTTTGATGCAGCTCTCCATGATAGTCTATCCTGTGCAAGCTTCTTCATCTGCTTAGTGTATTAATCTCTTGGTCTCCCTCTACGATTTTTACCCTCCACGGTGCCCTCTAATGCTAAATTGGTGATCCCTTGATGCTTCAGAACATGTCCTACCAACCGGTCCTTTCTTCTTGTCAAGTTGTGCCACAAACTCCTCTTCTCCCCAATTCTATTCAATACCTCCTCGTTAATTATGTGATCTACCCATCTAATCTTCATTATTCTTCTGTAGCAGCACGTTTTAAAAACTTCTATTCTCTCCTTGTCCAAACTATTTATCGTCCATGTTTCACTCCCATACATGGCTACACTCCATACAAATACTTTCAGAAGCGACTTCCTGACACTTAAATCTATACTCGATGCTAACAAATTTCCCTTCTTCGGAAACGCTTTTCTTGCCATTGCCAGTCTACATTTTATATCCTCTCTGATTCGACCATCATCAGTTATTTTGCTCTCCAAATAGCAAAACTCCTTTAGTACTTTAAGTGTCTCATTTCCTAATCTAATTCCCTCAGCATCACCCGACTTAATTCGACTACATTCCATTATCCTCGTTTTGGTTTTGTTGATGTTCGTCTTATATCCTCCTTTCAAGATACTGTCCATTCCATTCAACTGCTCTTCCAAGTCCTTTGCTGTCTCTGACAGAATTACAATGTCATCGGCGAACCTCAAAGTTTTTATTTCTTCTCTATGGATTTTAATACCTACTCCGAATTTTTCTTTTGTTTCCTTTACTGCTTGCTTAATATACAGATTGAATAACATCGGGGAGACGCTACAAACCTGTCTCACTCCCTTCCCAACCACTGCTTCCCTTTCATGCCCCTCGACTCTTGTAACTGCTATCTGGTTTCTGTACAAATTGTAAATAGCCTTTCTCTCCCTAAATTTCAGCCCTGCCACCTTTAGAATTTGAAAGAGAGTATTCCAGTCAACATTCTCAAAAGATTTCTCAAAGTCTACAAATGCTAGAAACGTAGGTTTGCCTTTCCTTAACCTTTCTTCTAAGGTAAGTCGTGAGGTCAGTATTGTCTCACGTGTCCCGACATTTCTACGGAATCCAAACTGATCTTCCCCGAGGTCGGCTTCTACCAGTTTTCCCATTCTTCTGTAAAGAATTCGCGTTAGTATTTTGCAGCTGTGACTTATTATACTGATAGTTCGGTAATTTTCACATTGTCAATACCTTTCTTTGGGATTCGAATTATTTTATTCTTCTTGAAGTCTGAGGATATTTCGCCTGTTTTATACATCTTCCTCACCAGATGATAGAGTTTTGTCAAGAGTGGCTCTCCCAAGGCCGTCAGTAGTTCTAATGGAATGTTGTCTACTCCCGGGGCCTTCTTTCGACTCAGGTCTTTCAGTGCTCTGTCAAACTCTTCACACAGTATCGTATCTCCTATTTCATCTTCATCTACATCCACTTCCATTTCCATAATATTGTCCGCAAGTACATCGCCCTTGTGTAGACTCTCTATATACTCCTTCCACCTTTCTGCTTTCCCTTCTTTGATTAGAACTGGGTTCCCATCTGAGCTAGTGATGTTCATACAAGTGGTTCTCTTTTATCCAAAGGTCCCTTTAATTTTCCTGTAGGCAGTATCTATCTTACCCCTAGTGACATAAGCCTCTACATCCTTACATTTGTCCTATAGCCATCCCTGCTTAGCCATTTTGCACTTCCTGTCGATATCTTTTTTGAGACGTTTGTATTCCTTTTTGCCTGCTTCATTTACTGCATTTTTATATTTTCTCCTTTTATCAATTAAATTCAACATTTCTTCTGTTAACCAAGGGTTTCTACTAGCCCTCGTCTTTTTACCTACTTGATCCTCTGCTGCCTTCACTACTTCATCCCTCAGGGCTACCCATTCTTCTTCTAACGTATTTCTTTCCCCCATTCCTGTCAATTGTTCCCTTATGCTCTCCCTGAAACTCTGTACAACCTCTGGTTTAGTCAGTTTATCCACGTCCCATCTCCTTAAATTCCCACTTTTTTGCAGTTTCTTCAGTTTTAATCCACAGTTCATAACCAATAGATTTTGGTTAGAGTCCACATCTGCCCCTAGAAATATCTTGCAATTTAAAACCTGGTTCCTAAATCTCTGGCTTACCATTATATAATCTATCTGAAACCTTCTAGTATCTCCAGGGTTCTTTCATGTATACAACCTTCTTTCATGATTCTTGAACCAAGTGTCAGCTATGAATAAGTTATGTTCTGTGCAAAATTCTATCAGGCGGCTTCCTCTTTCATTTCTTACTCCCAATGCGTATTCACCTACTATGTTTCCTTCTCTCCCTTTTCCTATTCTCGAATTCCATTCACCCATGACTATTAAATTTCCGTCTCCCTTCACTACCTGAATAATTTCTTTTATCTCCTCATACATTTCATCAATTTTTTCATCATCTGCAGAGCTAGTTGGCATATAAACTTGTACTACTGTAGTAGGCATGGGCTTTGTGTCTATCTTGGCCACAATAATGCGTTCACTATGCTGTTTGTAGTAGCTTACGCGCACTCCTATTTTTTTATTCATTATTAAACCTACACCTGCATTACCCCTATTTGATTTTGTATTTATAACCCTGTATTCACCCGACCAAAAGTCTTGTTCCTCATGCCACCGAACTTCACTAATTCCCACTATATCTAACTTTAATCTCTCCATTTCCCTTTTTAAATTTTCTAACCTACCTGCCCGATTAAAGGATCTGACATTCCACTCTCCGTTCCGTAGAACTCCAGTTTTCTTTCTCCTGATAACAACGTCCTCCTGAGTAGTCCCCGCCCGGAGATCCAAATGAGGGACTATTTTACCTCCGGAATATTTTACCCAAGAGGACGTCATCATCATTTAACCATACAGTAAAGCTGCACGGCCTCGGGAAAAATTACGGCTGTAGTTTCCCCTTGCTTTCAGCCGTTCGCAGTACCAGCGCAGCAAGGCCGTTTTGGTTAGTGTTAAAAGGCCAGATCAGTTAGTCATCCAGACTGTTGCCCCTGAAACTACTCAAAAGGCTGCTGCCCCTCTTCAGGAACCACACGTTTGTCTGGCCTCTCAACAGATACCCCTCCGTTGTGGTTGCACCTACGGTACAGCTATCTGTATCGCTGCGGCACGCAAGCCTCCTCACCAACGTCACGGTCCATGGTCCATATAATTAAACCGACAAAATATCGTAAGATTAAATTCTAGCGCAAAAAATTATGACTGTAGAAAATTGTAGTCATTCTTTATTGTAAGCCCTTGTATTTTAATGTTTAATGGTTAATAAATCAGTTGCGAATTTTTGTAAAACAAGTGACACATAGCTAGCCCAGTTCTTTCGTTTCTCTACTGCAAGGCATCAGAATACTTATACTTTTTCATCAGTAGATCCGTATTGAAGAGATACTCAAGTATGTAGAATACGTGCCACATATTTAAAAACAAAAATGATGCTGTTGCCTCTGCCACAGTTGCCAGGTGAAATGGTCCTCATGGGTGTGGAGTAAGTCTAAAAAAGTTAATGATATTCTCATTCAAGAGGTAGTAACGAGCTCATCATAAAACAAGTAAATGTAAGCAGAATAGCTAAGCATATTCTGGTGAACTTGAAGATCATGCATATTTTTGTCAAATGGACACATTTTGTCATCAGTGACCCCGAATGCATGACATCATAAGATGGCAGATGACGGAAAAGTTAGAATTAAAGATGGAGGGTGGTGGTAAATTTAAAAATTAAAGATGATGGTTGGAGGTAAGTCGAAAATCCCAAGAAGGCGATAGTAGTAAATTTAGAAAACGTAAGATGGCTCTGACAGGAATATATGTCAGCCAATCAAAGGGCTTAAAAAATGCAAGATCGTTCTGGCGGGAAATTTTTACAACCACTCACAACATGGTATGCTTTTTACCAATGACTGCCATGTTAAGTAGTATCAAATTATACAACAGGATGTCTGCCATGTTAAGTAGTATCAAATTATACAACAGGATGTCTGCCATGTTAAGTAGTATCAAATTATACAACAGTAATTCCCTGAAGCGTATTGTACGTTCAACAGTATTCTTTTTAAGTATTCACAAAGTCAAAAATATGTAAGCACCATATTTTTGTTCTATCCCTGCTGATACTATTGACTATTTATATTCCCCTTAATAAAACCAGAACCAATGATGCAATTTTTAAAAAGCATTTTTAAAAAACATTGACAGACCAAGATCTTTATCCACATCCCTCAGGTAGCAACGATTTTCATCTTACCAGTTGGGCATATTGAGAAGACTGGTTTGTACATGGTTTGTAAACGACGCTCCTTCTGTAAACACAATCTTGCATATGGCCTTCGCATCACATTGTTTTAGTAGGTACTATTTAGAGAACTGGAACAGATTTTGGAAGTGATTTCCACGAAGTTGTTGACAGAGAGAAATGTGGGAAGCATTAAACGCGTTCAAATGCAGTATTCGGAGAACACTCCTTTAGCTGACTTTACTCACTCACCCACTCACTCATTCAAGCAGCCTCGTGGTGACATGTGAATTATGTGCTATCGGTCTTCCTTGCACATCTCACATTAGTTGTTCTATTTAATCGTTGATGTATTTTATTCTTCTGATTTTTTATAATGTCTGCAAAGATAGACAATGAAGGCTTGGCACGGTCAGGAATCCTTTCAGCACATAACTACACCTCTGCTCTAAATTTTGGAGAGACTCCCCGTAAAACGAAAACCATATCCACTTTTTCCACTGTCGTGTACATGTGAAAATCTGAATGGCTTCATGAGCAAGTTATCTGTTCACTGCAACAGAAGAGCGCGGACCGATAGACTTCAAGCATACCGATAACTATGGTAAACGCGCCAGAGTTACGTTTTTGCTGTTATTTTTGGTATAGTCCAGCAGACGTTTGTGGTGCCTCTAATCCTGTACTCGGGTTATTGGTTTGCAGCATTGTCAGGTTATTGTATTTGGACAAGTACCATACATGTTACGTCGGTGAATTACTCTTCAAAGGCTGTTTCCAACGCCACAGTTCAATAGTAGTTCAATAATAAGAGTAGTTCAATAATAGTAGTTCAATAACAGTAGTTCAATAATAATAAAAAGTGTGCAGTGCCATCATTCGCCAACTATGAACTCCAAAAATTTCTTTCTAACGTCATTAAAATCGTCAGTTTCTCTACTATAACGTAGGGAAAACGGTACCTTGACACATTTGCTTGCTCTTTATACATCTGGGTTGGCCTGTCAGCTGCCTCACCCTGTGTGATAAAGAGGACGTGCCGTCAGATGTGCAAGACAGCAGTATCATCCCACCCTGTGAAACAAAGTGCAAGACAAAACAGCAGATATAAAACTACAGGGATAGATTAGTAATCTGAAATATCAACAAAAACTAAGTACCAACCCTAAAAGCGAAGTGTAATAAAAGACATATTCATTCTAAGGACAATGCAAGACGAGGTGGAGCTCTCCATGACTGTTAGTTAATGTGTGTGTCGAAAAAAACTGCAAGGGAAACACACAGAACAGTAAATACATACTCATAACGTAGACGTTACACCCTAAAATATGTAAGACTCATAGCTGTTGAATGTAACTGATAACGTGCTTGACACAGAATAAGTTCAACGAATAGTACAGACCCATGCCTGCATAATTCGTAGAGGGTATACAGCCCTCGTACCTATGCGCTTTCTGCAACTGTTTAGTAATAAAAAGTCTTCTAAAGCTCTGCGTAATTTATATTTTTTATGATATGAAATTTTGACGGAAAATCATTCCTCGTACTCCTGTACATTCATCCACCTGCTGCCAAGTTACACGTGCCTAAAACCTTCTGATGTTATTCCACACATTTGCCATTTGCATCATTTCTCGTGCATGTTGCCTCTTTCCCCGTGCAGCTTCTGAAGGTCAACTCCGGCCATCAAGCTTAAGAAAGCCCGCTACCTGAATTCCTGAGTGCAAATGGCTGTGGAACTCTGATTGCTAGATGACCCCAGAACTTTGCGTTTGTGTTTGGCTGGTCAATTCACTCTTTACCGCAATCATCCTGAGCCGACATGTTTCCTGCGTGTTGCGTGTTCCCGCTGGGAATGCAGCTGTTTACCGTAGACGTCTGTGGGGCGGGACTGTGTAGCAGCGCCCCCTCGGCGTCTAATTAGTTTGTCCTTCCCACCGCGGGGAAACAGCGACTCTAACTCGTCTGCCCTCTGTCCGTGGGTACAAGCCGTCGGACACGTGACAGTAAGACAAGGAGATTGGCCTGGGTCAAAAAACTATTCTTACCAAAATGGCTCAATCACTATCAAGTATTAAAATAGAATTCTTGGAGAAGCTCCTGAAAACGGTCATCTAGGGCAGTGTATCGCATGGAACTAAAATACGGGCCACTGAAAACGTGGCCGAGAAGAAACTGAAAGCATTTGAAATTTGAGTCTCTAGAAGTATCAGAAAATGAAGGAGAGAGGTAAAGGCACTAGAAAGCATAGGCGAGGGCAGAAGTGTCATAAACATGTTTCCCAGGAGAAACTATAGGGTAGAGGGAAATCTGTTGCCGAGCGGTTCTAGGCGCTACAGTCTGGAACCGCGCAACCGCTACGGTCGCAGGTTCGAATCCTGCCTCGGGCGTGGTTGTGTGTGATGTCCTTAGGTTAGTTAGGTTTAAGTAGTTCTAAGTTCTAGGGGATTGATGTCCTCAGAAGTTAAGTCCCATAGTGGAAACATTTGGGAACCCACAACAAGTAAACTCCGAGCTGGAACCAGTATTAGAGGGGAAGAATTATAAAGCCAGGGAGGGATTAGTACATGATAAACACACAAGTCGCATGTAGAATACAACAGTTATGTAGAAATAAAAATATTAGCACAAAACAGGAAGAGCCGCTGGACGTTTTCAAACCAGTTGAAACAAAGAGGTAGAGGTCAAAAAGAAGGTGCAGCAGTTACCGCTTTCACTTCTTTATATGAACGGTAAAAGATCATATTTTCAGAATTATAGACCACTGTCCCTAACGTTTGCTCGTTGCAAGATCGTAAAATATTTATTGGACTGACACATGAGTAAGAACTGATTTTCTTCAACATGGAAGAAAAATGTCATCCACGTCATACGTATCGAAACTGTGTGTGCAAGCAAATGAAAGGAAGGTGCTTCAGTATTTGTAAACGAAAAATTCTTTATAGACGAATGAAGCGACGATTTTAGATGCTGCTTCTCCGGTTGAAGAAAATAGTTTAGACACTACGTGTTTCTTTCGAATAAAGTAAGAGATAATCAACAGAATTCGTTGATTTGTAAGCACTTGGCAAAACAATTGTTCTCGGTAACCATGTTCGTCAGAAAAAAAAGTAAATTTAGGCATAAACGGTAGATCACATTGCATGAGCAGCAGTCTTATTGTGTTTACTGTGATGCAGCTGAGTACAGGAACGTATAATATATGTACAGCTATGACGACAACTAGAACTAATATCACAAAATTTCCTCTTGACACAATAAATCAAGGCTTGTCTTAAAAGAGGATAAGTTATTGGACAGTGCATGCGAACATGAAAATATCTACATCTGCATACATTCTCCACAAGCCACCGACCGATGCAAGGCCGTGGGTACCTTGTACCACTACTAGTTATTTCTTTTACTGTTACATTAGCAAACAGGTCGAGAGAAAAGCGAGTGTCTGTATGACTCGGTTTGAGTCGTAACAGCTCTTATCTTGTCTTCGCGGTCCGTGCGCGAAATGTACATTGGCAGTGGTAGAATCCTATTGCAGTCTGCCTCAAATGCCGGTTCTCGAAATCTTCTCAACAGCGCTTCACGAAAAGAAAGTCGTCTTCCATCCACGGGTTCCCATTTGGGTTCATGAAGCAACTCTGTAGTACTCGCGCGTTCATTGAACCCTCCGGTAACAAATCTAGCTGTTCACTTCTGAACTGCTTCGATGTCTCCCTTTAATCTAGTTTGTGGGGAATCCAAACATTAGAACAGTTCTCAAGAATGATCGCACTAGTATCCGTCCTTTACAGATGCCATTCCTTTATAGATGAGCTATATTTTAGTAAAATTTTCCTTATAAAGCAAAGTCAACTATTCGTCTTCCCTATTACCATCATTACGTGCTCGTTTCATTTTTCATCGCATTGCAGCGTTACGCCTAGATATTTAATCGAGCTGAGTCAAGTGGCACGCGACTAATTCTTCTTCTTTTAGTGTTCAATCCTGAGTTTGGTTTGCAGCAGAGCGCCATTCCTCTTTTCTGTCTGCCTTCCTCTTCATTTCCCCGTATGTGTTACATCCAACGTCATTGATGATCTGTTGCATATATTATATCCTTGGTCGCCCCCGCTGATTCCCTCCCTCAATAGCTCCTTCTGCTATTGTTCCAATGATTTTGTTGTGTCGTAGGATGTGCCCTACAAGTTTGTCCCTTCTTGTTTGGATGTCTTCACCAAACAGTATTTTCCCTTCTTTATTTTCTATTGTGCCTGAAAGTGTTGTTTTACGTTTGTTAAAAAATTGATTTGCTGTTCTGTATGCTAAATCAGTTCTTCCGTTTCGCATATTTTCTTCCACTTCTCTTCAAGAAAATTTTCTTTTGCTTTCCTAGCTTCTCTATTAAGTAAATTCCTTAGTCTTCTGTATTCAGCTTTTTCTTCTTCATCAGTTGCATTTTTGTATAATCTCCTGTTTTCCATAAGCTCAATAATATCTGCTGTAATCCATTTCCTCTTGTTTTTGGATTCAGTTCTTCCTACTATCTTTTCTGCTGCGTTGTATATACCAGATCTAATTTGATCCCGGTCTTCATTTACTCCACCATGTTGAAAATTCTTAGCTAGGTTGTTTGTTTCATGAGCATAGCGCTTTGCCAGTCCCTCAGTTTTCAGTTTTTCTAGTTCCCATTTTAGTTTTACTGGCTTCTTCTTCAAACGTTTGAGTCTCAGTGAAAACTTTTCATCAGGACCAGGTTATGATCACTGCCGATGTCTGCAGATGGATAGCTCCTGCAATCTTTTACCTGGTTCCTAAAACGTGCTTTCACTAGAATGTAATCAATCTGTTGTCTCCTCAGGTCTCCAGGGGCCTTCCATGTGTATCTTCTTCGTTTGTGATGTTGGAAAAGTGTGTTTACAACAACTAATTGGTTCCTCGAACAGAGGTTGATTAGTCGATCTCCTCTTTCATTTTTCTTCCAAGTCCATATTTACCAACAATTCCTTTCTCCGGTTCTTCACCCACAATCGAGTTCCAGTCCCCCATGGCAATCAGGTTTTCATCTCCATTAACATTTCTCATCGCACTTCTTATTTCTTGGTACATTTCGTCAGTGACTGCATCTTCTTCTTTGAATGTTGGCATGTATATTTGTATTATCACAGTGTCCTTTGGTTCAGTTTCAGGTTTGACTAGTATTATTCGAGAGCTATGTTGCACAGTTTTTCCTCAAAATTATACCAACTCCTCCCATTCCTGGTCTATCTTGGTCAGTTCCGGTGTGAATGACTCTGTATTGTCCAGGCCAGAAATCACCTGGTTGGGGCCATCTCATCTCCGATATGCCTAGGATATCGATTTCCAGTCGTTCCGTTTCAAGTTTTACATTTTCTAGCTTGCTACACTGAAGCAGTGTTCTCGCATTCGAAGGGGCTATGTTAAAATTGGGATTCTTTTCCTTCGTTGTCTGTATCTTTTGCACTAAAACTCTCTCTTCAAATATTACGTAGGATATGTCTTATGGTCTGGAGATCGCAAGATCGTCTGACCACCTACATTTGCTAGTTCATGTAGCGTTATCTAGGGTGCAGCTGTTTTTCCTACTCATCACGTTAACTTACATTTTTCTATATGTAGACCTAGCTGCCTGCCATTCGTCACGCCAACTAGAAATGAGATCTACGACAACTTGTATCCTCCGACAATCAGTTAACGACGACAGCGTCGTCAGCTAACAGCGGCAGATTTCTGCTCATCGTGTCCGTCAAATGATTTGTGTACTAGTATACAGAGAATAAGAGCGGTCATATCACACTGCCTTGGGCTCTCCTGAGTCCAGTCGCACTACTTGTGGTGAAATTATAGAATTTATCACGTCGATTAGATATTTAAGACTAAGTGTTATGAGGTAGATAAACAATTCAAATGAGTTGTAGAAAGGGTGAGCAGGCGTTTTAAATTTGGTGGGAGGCTTCTCACGAAAGCGCAGTGCGTCGAAAGGCGGAGGGCGAGGAGCGTCTGCCTTCGCAGACTAATGTTCGGAGAGCTTGTCTTCGCGCTCACACCACCTTTGGGGAAGGAAACGTCCAACACGGATACGGAAGATGGAACTAGGAATACGTCAGAACGCCAGACATAGCTGGATGACTAAAGAGGTTTTACCATGAGGTTACGATACGTTACAATGTTGTATATCCTAGACAGTGCTTTGCGTACAAGACCACTGAAGCACAAGTGTTGTTTGGTGCATACGCGTTGCCTGAAGATCACAAGACTGGAACGAAGCATATTTTTACGCCCTGATACTTTCTGCACCGTTCCTTCAAGGTACTCTCTCCGACTAATATACAACTCTCTGGTCGATAGCTCCTCTTGGACGACTGGAACTGCTTTTCTAAGACCCTTTTCCGTCCTGGAAATCCTAGTAAGGTACCTCTGTTGGAAACTATCTTCATCCGCATGTAGACTGAACATACGCCACGTAGACGCCTTCTGGTGAAAGTGTGTCGTACGGGCCGTGTGTCATGTATGCGACTGCCTAGACATGGGAAAATTCTGTGGACAAATTCATCACTGTTTCTCCCTGCAGAGGATAGTGGACAGACTGGAATTTGGTATGGTGACTAATTCGTGGCTGTGGATAATTATTGCATTGATAACGTCATTTTATTGGCTTGTTTCTCACGATGAGTTTCACTGACGTAACGCAGTGCAATTTTCATGCACTCTGAGACAAGGATAATCGAATTAAATGCATACAGTATTGGAAAACTGTGACTACTACTGCAAACAGTTCTAATGTGCCCTACACCGTATCTTTGTGTTAATTCACTAGTTTTGACTGACTCAAGAATACTAACTCTGTAACGCCTTCGGCTACGATCAGACCCTCTAGTCGTCAATAATTCAGTCATTTGCTTAACGATTGTAGTATTTCGTTGTGTGACTGCTATTAAATTACGCATGGCGTTTCAGGAGGAACAGTAAATGCTTTAAAGAGTTTGCAGAATAGTCTAACCATTCCATATAACATGTGTCTAATTTTGATTGGTTAGAGAGATGGAGGTGCTTACGAAAATACGCTTTCATTTCGCGTGTTAGCACTATAGTTGCTACGGGTTTATTTATCAATTGTCATTTTTCTTTTGGAGTTAAAGTTGTGTAATTATGCTTACGTTTACATAAATTAATTTTTTAATTGTGACTTTGTGGTTTGTTTTACTGTACTGCCGGAATTTTGTTGAGAGCTAATTGCAGATTGCCGAGAAAACCCTTCACTACTGTTTACTGATGAAGCCACTTTCACTGGTGACAGTATCAATAATAGTCGTAGCTCACACTGGTGGTGCGACAAAACCCATACGTCTTTGTGGAGACACATTTCCACGAATGCTCCCCTGTAAATAAATTGAGAGCCAAAGAAACTGGTGCACCTGGCAATATAGTGTAGGGCTCCAGCGAACACGCCGAAGTGTAGCAACACGTCGTCGCATGGACTCGACTGATGTCTGAAATAGTGCTTTGGGTAACTGACGCAGTGAATCCTACAGGGCTGTCCATAAATCCATAAGAGTACGAGGGGGCGGAGACCTCTTCTCAACGGCACGCTGAAAGGCATCCCAGATATGCTGAATAACGTTCATCTCTGGGGAGTTTGGTGACCAGTGGAAGTGTTAAATCTAAAAAGAGGGTTTCTAGAGCCACTCTGTAACAATTCTGGAAGTGTGGAGTGTCGCATTGTCCTGCTGGAATTGCCCAAGTCCGTCGGAATGCACAGGGTGTTTCAAAAATGACCGGTATATTTGAAACGGCAATACAAACTAAACGAGCAGCGATAGAAATACACCGTCTGTTGCAATATGCTTGGGGCAACAGTACATTTTCAGGCAGACAAACTTTCGAAATTACAGTAGTTACAATTGTCAACAACAGATGGCGCTGCGGTCTGGGAAACTATATAGTACGATATTTTCCACATATCCAGCATGCGCAGCAATAATATGGCGTAGTCTCTGAATGAAATTACCCGAAACCTTTGAAAACGTGTCTGGTGGAATGGCTTCACATGCAGATGAGATGTACTGCTTCAGCTGTTCAATTGTTTCTGGATTCTGGCGGTACACCTGGTCTTTCAAGTGTCCCCACAGAAAGAAGTAACAGGGGTTCATGTCTGGCGAATAGGGAGGCCAGTCCACGCCGCCTCCTGTATGTTTCGGATAGCCCAAAGCAATCACACGATCATCGAAATATTCATTCAGGAAATTAAAGACGTCGGCCGTGCGATGTGGCCGGGCACCATCTTGCATAAACCACGAGGTGTTCGCAGTGTCGTCTAAGGCAGTTTTTACCGCCACAAATTCACGACGAATGTCCAGATAGCGTGATGCAGTAATCGTTTCGGATCTGAAAAATGGGCCAATGATTCCTTTGGAAGAAATGGCGGCCCAGACCAGTACTTTTTGAGCATGCAGGGACGATGGGAGTGCAACATGGGGCTTTTCGGTTCCCCATATGCGCCAGTTCTGTTTATTGACGAAGCCGTCCAGGTAAAAATAAGCTTCGTTAGTAAACCAAATGCTGCCCACATGCATATCGCCGCCATCAATCCTGTGCACTATATCGTTAGCGAATGTCTCTCGTGCAGCAATGGTAGCGGCGCTGAGGGGTTGCCGCGTTTAAATTTTGTATGGATAGAGGTGTAAACTCTGGCGCATGAGACGATACGTGGACTTTGGCGTCATTTGGACCGCAGCTGCAACACGGCGAACGGAAACCTGAGGCCGCTGTTGGATCACCTGCTGCACTAGCTGCGCGTTGCCCTCTGTGGTTGCTGTACGTGGTCGCCCTACCTTTCGAGCACGTTCATCCGTCACGTTCCCAGTCCGTTGAAATTTTTCAAACAGATCCTTTATTGTATCGCTTTTGGTCCTTTGGTTACATTAAACCTCCGTTGAAAACTTCGTCTTGTTGCAACAACACTGTGTTCTAGGCGGTGGAATTCCAACACCAGAAAAATCCTCTGTTCTAAGGAATAAACCATGTTGTCCACAGCACACTTGCACGTTGTGAACAGCACACGCTTACAGCAAAAGACGACGTACAGAATGGCGCACCCACAGACTGCGTTGTCTTCTATATCTTTCACATCACTTGCAGCGCCATCTGTTGTTGAAAATTGTAACTACTGTATTTTCGAAAGTTTGTCCGCCTGAAAATGTACTGTTGTCCCAAGCATATTGCAACAAACGGTGTATTTCTATCGCTGGTCGTTTAGTTTTTATTGCCGTTTCAAATATACCGGTCATTTTTGAAACACCCTGTACAATGGACATGAATGGATGCAGGTGATCAGACAGGATGTCTGAGTAGTATCTAGACGTATCAGGGGTCCGATATCACTCTTAATTGGACACACCCACACCATATCAGAGCCTCCACCATCTTGAACAGAAATGCAGGGTGCATGGATTCGTGAGGTTGTCTCCATACCCGTAAACGTCAATCCGCTCTATACAATTTGAAACAAGAGTCGTCGGACCAGGCCACATTTTTCCAGTCATCCAACAGTCCATTGTCGGTATTGACGGGCCCAAGAGAGCCGTAAAACATTGTGTCGTGTAGTCATCAAGTGTACACGAGTGGGCCTTCGGATGGTTCGCATGCTGACACTTGTTGATGGCGCAGCATTGAAATCTGGAGCAATTTGCGGAAGGGTAGAACAGCCACGTTGAACGATTCTCTCCAGTCGTCGTTGCTCTCGTTTTTGCAGGATCTTTTTGCGGTCGCAGTGATGTCAGAGATTTGATGTTTTGCGGGACTGCTGCTATTCACGGTACACTCGTGAAATGCTCGTACGGGAAAATCTCTAATTCATCGCTGTCTCGGAGATGCTGTGTGCCATCTCCCGTGCACCGACTATAACACCACGTTCAAACTCACTTAAATCTTGATAACCTGCCATCGTAGCAGTAGTAACCGATCTTAAAACTGCGCCAGACACTTGTTGTCTTATATAGGCGTTGCCGACCGTGGCGCCGTATTCTGCCTGTTTACATGTCTCTTTATTTGAATACGCAGACCTATACCAGTTTCTTTGGCGCTTCAGTGTAACTTTAACACTGTATTGTTACAGTGCGACCAAACGATGTTTCATATTTCCTCTGTCTTACGTATATTAACCACACAAACACTGAATTAAATTAAATTACTTTTGCATTTATAAAATAATAATTTTAGGATTGATTTTAATAAACATAATCAGGTTTTACTTGAAATAAGAAGGTGACACTTATTCTCCATATTAACTCAAAATAACGGTCACCAAAGTTTATTTTAACACATGTCTTGCTTTTTTTTTTGGGTGTCTGATTTCAAAATAAGTTGGTTAGAAGCAGTGTATATGCGAATGTGGTGCAAAATTACAACGGAAACGACGAGGCCTTCTTGAAAAAAATCATAAATTTCTTTTCATTCGGTAAGCCAGCTGCGGATTTTCTGTCGTAGAAAAGACGCTCCAGAAACGGAACGCAAGTGAAAAAGCTTGGCAATTCTCACGCCTAACGGTTTTCCACTTTTGAAAGCTGAATACGATTTTTTTCGTTTCTATAAATTATTGCTTTCTCAGAAAAACGCCAGACTTTACAAGTACAGTTATTTTAAATTCGTAACAAAAAAACAATGAAATAAAATGTCTAATTATTAATCATAGTATGCCGTACTTCTACAACCATCTTATAAGATACCTCTCCCTGTATTCATCTTTAAATAATTGTTAATAAAATATATCAGATATCGACAACACACAAAGTAACGGTGAAAGCAATGCTGTGCTGGTGCACTTCTCCGCTAGGTGCATTCACTGAGTCCTTTGGGAAATATGTCATAAATCAGTTGTATCCTCTTCTGAGGCAGGTTGGTTTACAACTGTTGTAATTAGTCCCTGATATCCGGGATATTGGCGCTGATATCTGAGCTGGTCTTGTGCCAGTTCTGTGGGGAAAAGATCTGGGGATATTGTAAATAGTCTTCACGGGTTAGCCACCGGATGAAGTTATCTAAATTCTAAAATTTTCCTCGGAGCAACTGTCCAACATCTTTAGGTGGCTGAACCTTATAGGTACCTAGCCACGAGCAAGGTTGAACCATTTGAAGATGTCGGACACTTGCTCCGAGGAAACATTGTGGAATTTTCACAATGTCATCCGGTGGCAAACCCTTGAAGACTATTTACAACATATCCGCCGGAAAAGCTTGAAAATCACATCTGAAGTTATTTATGGCTACAGGAGCAGCTCACCCTTACAGAGACAGTTCATACAGATACGTGAAATATGTGGACGAACAATGTCTTGTTGACAAACGTCACCTCTGTAGTGTTGCGTGAGAGGTAGCGCATGATGTCCTTGACAAACCACTGTGCCGTCAGAGTCCCCTCAATCACTGCCTGCCGTGACCTGAAGATATACCCTATGTCATCCGACGCTACGACCCTAGGAATGAAACTGCAGTGCCTCTCCAACACGTTAGAGGAATGGAACCTCTCTGCAGGTAGCGTTCGTACTCACCGACAAGCTCATCTTAGATAGTGTAGAACCACGATTCACTGCTGAACAAAATGCGACACCATTCATTAGTAGTCCATGCTTTCCAGTCATAGCATCACTCCAAACGCAGCCATTTATATTGTGGTGTTAATGACTGTCTACGGATGGGATGGCAACTCTCTAGACCGTATGTTTCTTGTGTCTGAACAAGATTGCGGGATGACACAGAATGTTGCAGGACGTCCATTAGCTGTTGCCGAACGTCAGGCGCAGATGTGAAGGGGTTTCTGTGTCCTTGGTGCACAATACAGTGATCCTCCCTTCTGGCAGTCAGACTTGGTAGACGACGAGTATTCCTGCATTCAAATTCCCATGCAGTCCAGCATTGAGCCACTGCCACATTCGAACGCCCCAGATATCTGGAATGCGTCATTCGACAAGTTGGCCAGATAGAGACTTACAGTATCTTTCAGACACTGGTAACACTGTTTTGTATAAGTATGCAGCATCTCTGTGTCCATCACAACGTTGACTCAATATCTGACGCTACTCACTCCCTGCAAGGCCAGCACTAAACAAACACGAACCACACTAATGCACTTTCAGCCTGTCACAGAGGATTGCAACTGTAACCACGCATGCCATCTGATGATGAGTATTTGAACCAATTTACATTGACACCCGAACATACCTTCTGAATTCATTACGTTTTTTTTCTTTTTTTCAGGTGGTGCATATGTCGCAAAAATAACATGAAGGCGAAGTGAGAGGGATAGAAGATCATACGACATAGGCACTCCAAAAACCGCTCTATCCGCACGCCATTCGCTACTGGAACATGAAATGAAGTGACAGCAGTGCACCAAGTACCCTCTGCCACTCACTGCAAGGTTGTTTGTGAAATATAGGTGTAGATGTAGATTTTCATAATGATACCAAGAGAGACTTTCGCTCCTCCATGAAGGAGTGCACAAATTTTACTGTGCTCCATACGCGAATGGAACGGATACTTTCTACCTCATACACTATCTGATCGAAAGTATCTGAATTCCGCTGTGTAATGTTGAGTTGACCGCTAGATGCCACAAGAGGCGGACCCGTCAGTATAAAAGGAGCCGGGGAATATAGGAGCAATAACAGCAGATTTGATTGGTGGGGACAACTCGGTGACTTCGAATGTTGACAAGTCATTGTATGTCACTTGAGTAACAAATCCGCAGGAACTTTTCTACCCTTCTAAACTTGCCCAACTGGACAGTTGGTGATGTGATTGCGAAGTGGAAACTCGAAGGAACAACCACAGCTAAATTAAGACCAGGCCGACCTCATGATCTCGGTCAGGGGCTGTTTAGCACTACGGAAGGTGGTTGTAAACAACCGCATCATATCAGCGGAAGGTTCAAAATGGCTCTGAGCACTATTGGACTTAACATCTGAGGTCATCAGTCCCCTAGAACTTAGAACTACTTAAACCTAACTTAAGGACAGCACACACATCCATGCCCGAGGCAGGATTCGAACTTGCGACCGTAGCGGTAGCGCCGTTCCAGACTGAAGCTCCTAGAACCGCTCAGCCACAGCGGCCGGCTCAGCGGAAGGAATCACTCGCGATTTCCAAGGTGCTACCAGCGGTATTGCTAGCACAGTGACTATGCGTAGGGCGTTAAGACAAAGTGGTTGAGCAGCTCGTTATCATCCATACATTTCTGCAGTCAATGACAAGCGATGCTTGAGATAGTGCCAATAGCGTAGTCCCTGGCAGTGAGTGGCTGGACACGAGAGATTTGAAACGATGAATCACGCTTTAGTCTGTGGCAATCATATGGAAGCGTCTGGGTTTGGTGAATGCACGGAGAACGTTACCTGCCATCATATATAATGCTAACAGTGAAGTACAGAGGTGGTGGTGTTATATTATGAGGGTGTGGACCCCTTACTGCAGTTGAGAAATCACCAAAGGTGAAAGGATACTAACATATTTTACAGCATTCTGTACTCTGTACAGTAGAGGAAAAGTTCGGAGAGTATGATAGACTGTATCAGCACGACGATGCACCCTATGACAAAACAAAATCTGCTAGGTAATGTGTTGTGAACAATAGCATTCCTTAAAGGGATTGGCCCGCCCAGAGTGCCGACCTGAACTTTTGGCATGAGTTAGAACGTGGAAATCGCAACGTCCAACATTGGTACCTTCTCTGTTTCGGTTCTTGAGGAGGAGTGGGCTTCCATTTCTCCACAGTCACACGCCTCACTGAAAGTGTCCGCAGCACAATTCAAACCGTCACAGAGGCGATGGGTGCACACGCATCATATAAACTTTAATAATACCAACGCATTTTCCATAAGGTGCATTAACAAGGGGGACAGCATACTTTTTAAAGAGGTACTTATGCGTAATTTGGGCCCAGGTCATGCAAATATCTTCTAGAAGGCTCTAACGCAATAAAGTTGACTGCCAATTTGGGAGTACTTTATAAACACCACAAACATTTTTTTTTAAAATTGTTGTATATTTTACTTCCAACATAATTTTTAAAGCGATACTAACGTGTAATTATTGAATATGACATTCATTGTGAAAGTGACATCACTACTAAGACTTAAATTTTTGTTTTAAGTTCAACTGAAAAGTTTGAAACGTTTATGGAACCTGATGATAGAATTCATTGAAACGCTAAATATTTTTCCCAAATTTTAAAGGAAAAATAACTCACTAAAATACAATGTTTTCCAAAGGTCGGCATAAACTATCCCCCCCCCCCCCTTGCTACTGCGAGGCTTAATGTCCACTAATGGTTTTCTGGTTAGTTTTGATCGAAAGCATACGAGTCAGGTTCCGCCCTCACACTATTACTTTTGTAAGTACGTCTCTCCCAATTTCCAAATTTCATAGAAATTCTTCCTCGGATCTTGAAGAACTAGCACTCCTGAAAGAAAGAATATTGAGGACAGGTAGGGAATCGTTTCCAGAATTGACGTTTCGCTCTGACCTTATAAAACTTACATTCTCCTTATAAAGTTCTTTTTCCAGCAGTCATAATTCTGCAAAGTATGCAGGAAAACTTCTGCGAAGCCTGAGAAGTAGGAAAGGTACTGGCAGCAGTAAAGCTGTGAGGGTGGCCTATGGATTGCGTGTGAAGCCTGGATAGCTCAGTGGCCTAGACCACTGCCCGAGAAAGGCAATGTTTCCGGTTCGAGTCCGGGTACAGCACACAGTTGCAATCTGCCAGAAAATTTCAGCATATATATTATCCTTTGTACACTGAGATGACAAAAGTCATATGATACCTCCTAACATCGTGTCAGCCCTCCTTTTTTCCGGCGTATTGCAGCAACTCGACGAGGCATGGACTCAACAAGTCGTTGGAGATCCCCAGCAGAAATATTGATCTATACTGTCTCTATAGCCGCCCATAATTGCGAAAACGTTGCCGCTACAGGATTGTGTGCACGGACTGACCTCTCGATTGTGTCCCATAAGTGTTTGATGGGATTATGTCAGGTGATCTGTTTGGATATTTTATTCTCTCGAACTATCCAGAATGTTCTTCAAATCAAACGCAAACAACTGTGACCCAGTGATATGGTGTACTGTTATCCACACAAATTCCATCGTTATACGTGAACATAAAGTCAATGGATGACAGAAAATTGTCTCTTAGTACTAGTACATAGCCATTTCCAGTCAATGATCGGTGCAGTTGGTCCAGAGGAAAAAGTCCATTCCATGTAAACACAGCCCAAGCCATTATAGAGACACCATCAGCTAGCGATGTGCCTTTTTGACTACTTGGGTCCATGGCTACGTTGGGTGTGCACCACACTGGAACCCTACTATCAGCTCTTACCAACTGACATCGGGATTCGTCTGGCCAGGCCACGGTTTTCCAGCAGTCTAGAGCCCAACTGATATGTTTACGAACCCAGGAAAGACGTTGTATGCGATGCCGCGGAGTTAGGAAAGTCAATCTCGTCGCCCATCTGCTGCCATAGACCATTAACACAAAATTTCGCCGCACTGTCCTAATGAGTGCGTTGGTAGTACGCCCCACATTGATTTCTATGGTTATTTCACACATTGTTGCCTGTCTCTTAACACTGACAACTCCACGGAAACGCCGCTGGTTTAGCCCTTTAAGTGAAAGTTGTGGGCACTGCATTATTTTTGGTGAGAAGTAATGCCTGAAATTTGGTATTTTCGGCATACTCTTCGCACTGTGAATCTTGAAATGTCGAATTCCCTAACGGTTTCTGAACTGGAATGTCCCTTGCATTTAGCTCCAACTACGATATCGCTAACTGATTCTGTTAGCTCCCCTTGCGTGGACATTATAATATTAGGAACGTTTTACATGAATTACTTGTGTATACAGGGTGTTACAAAAAGGTACGGCCAAACTTTCAGGAAACATTCCTCACACACAAAGAAAGAAAATATGTTCTGTGGACATGTGTCCTGTTCCGAAACGCTTACTTTCCATGTTAGAGCTCGTTTTATTACTACTGTTCAAATCACATTAATCATGGAATGGAAACACACAGCAAAAGAACGTACCAGCGTGACTTCAAACATCCCTGATGCGCTGATGCAGCTCTGGAGAATGGCGTATTGTATCACAGCCGTCCGCAATACGAGCACGAAGAGTCTCTACACTTGGTACCGGGGTTGCGTAGACAAGAGCTTTCAAATGCCCCCATAAATGAAAGTCAAGAGGTTGAGGTCAGGAGAGCGTGGAGGCCTTGGAATTGGTCCGCCTCTACTAGTCCATCGGTTACCGAATCTCTTGTAGAGAAGCGTACGAACACTTCGACTGAAATGTGCAGGAGCTCCATCGTGCATGAACCACATGTTGTGTCGTACTTGTAATGGCACATGTTCTAGCAGCACAGGTAGAGTATCCCGCATGAAATCATGATAACGTGCTCCATTGAGCGTATAGGTGGAAGAACATTGGGGCCAATCAAGACATCACCAAAAATGCCTGCCCAAACGTTCACACAAAACTGTGTTGATGACGTGATTGCACAATTGCGTGCGGATTCTCGTCAGCCTACACATATTGATTGTGAAAATTTACAATTTGATCACGTTGGAATGAAGCCACATCCGTAAAGAGAATATTTGCGCTGAAATGAGGATTGACACATTGTTGGATGAACCATTCGCGGAAGTCTACCCGTGGAGGCCAATCAGCTGCTGATAGTGCCTGCACACGTTGTACATGGTACGGAAACAAGTGGTTCTCCCGTAGCACTCTCCATACAGTTACGTGGTCAACGTTACCTTGTGCAGCAGCAACTTCTCTGACGCTGACATTAGGGTTATCGTCAACTGCACGAAGAATTGCCTCGTCCATTGCAGGTGTCCTCGTCGTTCTAGGTCTTCCCCAATCGTGAGTCATAGGCTGGAATGTTCCGTGCTCCCTAAGACGCCGATCAATTGCTTCGAGCGTCTTCCTGTCGGGACACCTTCGTTCTGGAAATCTGCCTCGATACAAACGTACCGCGCCACGGCCATTGCCCCGTGCTAATCCATACATCAAATGGGCATCTGCCAACTCCGCATATGTAAACATCGCACTGACTGCAAAACCACGTTCGTGATGAACTCTAACCTGTTGTTGCTACGTACTGATGTGCTTGATGCTAGTACTGTGGAGCAATGAGTCGCATGTCAACACAAGCACCGAAGTCAACATTACCTTCCTTCAATTGGGCCAACTGACGGTGAATCGAGGAAGTACAGTACATACTGACAAAACTAAAATGAGCTCTAACATGGAAATTAAGCGTTTCCGGACACATGTCCACATAACCTCTTTCCTTTATTTGTGTGTGAGGAATGTTTCCTGAAAGTTTGGCCGCCAGTCTGCCACTTCATACTTCATGTACTTGATACCGCTGCCACCTGTGGACGTCCATAACGCCATCCCATTACTATTGTCACATCGGTGTATTTCATATACAGTAACAATTTTTTTTCTTTTAAAGAACACGAATCTGTAGCTGAGGACTGTTAGACATGGGAACTGAGCCGGCTAGCGTGTCCCGCGCTTATTTGCAGGAATCTGAGCGGTGTGGTTGCTAGCACGCAGCAGCAGGTCTGTTCTGTTCGCGGGAAGGTCGCCTGCAGCGTCACACGCAAACGCCGGAATAAGTGTTTCGTGAGTGCTGTGACGCCACGAGTACAGGGCAAGTGTCACGTTCGTCTCCCAGGCAACAGTTCGGCTTTCTTCAGAAACACTCTGCAGCAGCATGCTTCAGCCAAATGTAATCCTGTAACATACAATATATTCAAAGGCGGGTGATTCATACACAAACAAAGAAGATTTCAGAGGTTTTAGAGTCAGTAATGTGAGAAGATGGATCAGAGGAATAAACATGAGGTGTTGAGACAAATGAACAAGGTTTTTGAAACCAGTGGAATTAGTTAATCGCTTCAAACCCCCTTTTTTCCTTAATCTACATCTGCATCTACGAGATTACTCTGCTATTCACAGTTAAGTGCCCGGAAGAGGTTTCAATGAACCACCTTCAAGCTGTCTCTCTAGCGTTCCACTCTCGAACGGCACGCGGGAAAAACGAGCCTTAAATTTTTCTGTGCGAGCCTTGATTTCTCTTATTTTATCGTGATGATCATTTATCCCTATGTAGGTGGGTGCCAACAGAATGTTTTCGCAATCGGAGGAGAAAACTGGTGACTGAAATTTCATGAGAAGATCCCGTTGCAACCAAAAACGCCTTTGTTTTAATGATTGCCACTCCAATTCACGTATCATGTCTGTGGCACTATCTACCCTACTTCTCGATAATACAAAAGGAGCTGCCCTTCTTTGAACTTCTTCAATACCATCCGTCAGTCCCACCTGATACGGATCCCACACCGATCAGAGAAATTCTCCAGAATAGGGCTGACAAGTGTAATGTGAGCAGTCTCTTTAGTAGATCTGTTGCACCTTGTAAGTATTCTGCCAATGAATCGCAGTCTTTGGTTTGCTCTAACCACAACATTATCTATGTGATCATTCCAATTTAGGCTATTTGTACTTGTAATCCCTAAGTATTTAGTTGAAAATACAGTCTTCAGATTTGTGTGACTTATCGCGTAATCGAAATTTAGCGGATTTCTTTTAATACTCGTGTGAACAACTTCACACTTTTCTTTATTCAGGGTCAATTGCCACTTTTAGTACCAAACAGATATCTTCCCTAAATCATTTTGCAATTCATATTGGTCATCTGATGACCATACAAGACGGTAAATGACACCGTCATCTGCAAATAATCTAAGAGGCCTGCTCAGATTGTCTTCTATCACTTTAATATAGACCAGGAACAATAGAGTGCCTATAGCACTTCCTTGGGAAACACAGGATATTACTTATGTTTTACTCGATGACTTTCCGCCTATTACTACTAACTGTGACCTTACTGACAGGAAACCACGAATCCAGTCTCGCAACTGAGGCGATATTCTATAGGCACACAGTGTGGTTAGAAGACGCTTGTGGGTAACGGTGGCGGAAGCCTTTTGAAAATCTAAAAATATGGAGTCAGTTTGACATCCCCTGTCGGTAGCACGAGTATAAAGAGCTAGTTGTGTTCCGCAACAACGATATTTTCTGAACCCGTACATACTATGTGTCATTAAATCGTTTTCTTCGAGGCACTTCATAATGTTCGAACACAGTATATGTTCCAAAACCCTACTCCAAATCGACGTTAGTGATATCGGCCTGTAATTCAACGGATTACTCCTATTTCCCATTTTGGGTATTGGTGTGACTTGAGAAACTTTCCAGTCTTTAGCGACGGAACTTTCTGTGAGCAAGTGGTTGTATATAATTGCTAAATATGGTTCAAATGGATCTGAGCACTATGGGACTCAACATCTGAGGTCATCAGTCCCCTAGAACTTAGAACTACTTAAACCTAACTAACCTAGGGACATCACACACATCCATGCCCGAGGCAGGATTCGAACCTGCGACCGTAACGGTCGCGCGGTTCCAGACTTAAGCGTCTAGAACAGCTCGGCCACTTCGGCCGGCTTCTAAATATGGAGCTATTGCATCTGCTTACTCCGAAAGGAACCTGACTGGTATACCATCTGTACCGGAAGTCTTGCCTTTATTAACTGATTTAAGCTGTTTTGCTACACTGTGGATATATACTTCTATGTTTCTCATCCTCGCAGTTGTTCTTGATTGGGACTCGGGAATATTTACTTCGTCTTCTTTGGTGAAGGAGTTTCGGAAAACCGTGTTTCATAACTCTACTTTGGTGACACAGTCATCAGTGACTTCACCGTTTTTATCGCGCAGTGAAGGTATTGATAGCGTCCTGCCAATGGTGTTCTTTATATATGACCAAAATCTCTTTGAGTTTTTCTGCTAGATTCCGAGACAGTGTTACGTTGTGGAACTTATTAAAAGCATCTCGCATTGAAGCACGCGCTATATTTCGAACTTCTGCAATCCTTTGCCAATCTTCGGGATTTTGCGTTCTTTTAAATTTGACATGCTTTTTTCGTTGCTTAACGGCGATCTGATCCGATTTGTGTACCTTGGAGGATCAGTGCCATCACAATTTATGTGGTATATATCTCTCGACTGCCGTCGATACTATCTCTTTGAAATCATTCCACATCTTTTTTACACTTACGTGATCAGATCGGAAGGATTGGAGGCTGTCTCTTAAAAAGACGTTAAGAGCATTTTTATCAAAATGGTTGAAATGGCTCTAAGTAATATGAGACTTGACATCTGAAGTCATCCTAAGACTTAGAACTACTTATGTCTTAACTAACCTAAGGACATCACACACATCCATGCCCGAGGGAGGATTCGAACCTGTGACCGTAGCAGCAGTGCGGTTCCGGACTGAAGCGCCTAGAACAGCTCGGCCACAACGGCTTGCCAGAACTTTTATCAGCTTTTTTATATAGATGTATTTTGTGTTCCTTTTTGATGGTTGTGGGCGTTACGGTATTCAGCCTAGCAGCAACTGCCTTGTGGTCGCTGATCCCTGTATTCGTCATGATACTCCCTATTTGTCCAGGATTATTTGTTGCTAAGAGGTCAAGTATGCTTTCGCAACCATTTGCCTTTAGAGTAGGCGCATGACCTAATTGTACAAAATGATTTTCTGTGAAAGCGTTCAGTACAATGTCGAATGACGTTTTATGCCTGCCGCAGGCCTTAAACGTGTAATTTTTCCAGAATATCGAGGGTAGATTGAAGACGCCACAGACTATAAAGCATATCAAGGGTCGATTGAAGATTCATTTTTTGAAATCTATCTTTGGTTATATATCTTAATTTGATTTCCTTATCAGGACAGTTTCCAGTAATGTCTTTCCTGGATCACCCGCCCGGATAGCCGCGTGTGATAAAGCGCCGCTTCCGATAAGAGGAGGTGCACCGGCCCCACATCGTATACGCCCGGCGCATTAGCAACGAGGGTTGATGTGCCTGTCAGCCTCGATGTGGTTTTAGGTGGTCTGCCACGTCCCATTGGGTGAATACGGGGCTGGTGGCCTAGTTCCGCCTCAGTTACACGATTCGCAAACATTTAGAAAACTTCCACTCGCTTTCACATGAATAGCACTGCATTCCGTCCTAGGGGGTAACAGGGCTGGCAGCAGGAAAATTTTCCCCTTGAATCATGAATAGCACATAGTACGTGACCGCTTATAATAAGCGTAAGTGACTATTTTGTATCAGCATCTGTGAAATGCTGCGACGTACACTTAGCTGTCAAAAATCTTGGAACAGCTTTAAACACATATACAGAAGGCGGTAGTATCGCATAAGCAATGTATAAAAGGGCAGTGCAATGTCGGAGCTGTCATTTGTACTCAAATAATTCATACGAAAACGTTTCCAACATTGTTATGGGCGCACGACGGGAATCTTCAGACTTTGTACGAGGAATGGTAGTTGGAGCTTGACGCATGGACATACTGTTCCCGAAATCGTAAAGGAATTCAGTGTTCCGAGATGTACAGTGTCAAGAGTGTGCCGAGAGTACCAAATTCTCACCACGGATAGCGCAATTTCCGACGACCTTCACACGAAAATCGAGAGCAGCGGCGTACGGGTGGACTTTTCAGGGCTAACAGATTAGTAACACTACATGAAATTATCACAGAAATCAAAGCGGGATATGTGACGAACAGTGCGTCCGAATCTGGCGTTAATCGGTAATGGCAGCAAACGAGCTACTCGGGTGCATTTATTAACACCACGACATCGCCTGCAGCGCCTCTCCTGGGCTCGTGACAAAATCGGTTCGACACCCGACGACTGGAAAACCGTGGCCAGTTCAGATGAGTCCCGATTTCAGTTGGTAGGCGGTGATGGTAGTGTTAGTGTTTGGCGCAGACCACACGAAGCCATGGACCCAAGTTGTCAACAAGGCACTGTGCATGCTGGTTGTGGCTCCATAATGGTGTATGCCGTGTTTACACGGAATGGACTTGGTCCTCTGGTACAACACAACTGACCACTGACTAGAAACGGCTACGTTTGGTTATTTGCAGAACATTTTGTGGCATTCATGAACTTCATGTTCCCTAACATCGATGGAATTTTTATGAACGACAGTGCACCATCTCGGAACATTCTGGACAATTCGAGAAAATTATTTCTCCACTAAGATCGCCTAACACGAGTCTCAGCGAACGTTTATGGGATACGACCAAGGGTCAGTTCGTGCACAGTATCCTGCACCGGAAACACTTCCAAAGTTATGGACGGCTTTAGAGGGAGCATGGCTTCAGTGTTTCTGCAGGTCCGACGGCTTGTTGAGGCCACGCCACGTCGTTTTGCTACACTACACCGGGCAAAAGGGGGTCGGACACGATATTAGGAGGTATCCCATAATTTTTTGACACCTCGCTGGATGTAATATATAATGAATACTAAGATAAAAACTCAATACAGAGATACTATAATCAACTGGTTCACATTGCTCTAAGGACTATGGCACTTAACATCTGAGGTCACCAGTCCCCTAAGATTTAAAAGTACTTAAACCTAATTAACCTAAGGACATCACACACATCCGTGCCCGAGGCAGGATTCGAACCTGCGACCGTAGCAGCTGCGCGGTTCCGGACTGAAGCGCCTATAACCGCTCGGCCACAGCCGCCAGTTTCTGTAATCAGTCGTTTACGTATTCATGTACGGAGGGGTACTATTGCTATTAGAGTTTCTGATTGTTGCGAGATTCTCTGGTCTGTTAATTTCACTCGCTCTATCGATTGGAATGTGAGCGCAGTCTAATGTATTACACGCACAAACAAATATGACACTCGGCGCAGTGGCTGATGGAAGCGACTGTTAATGGGAAATGCCTTTACGGTCGCTCCCATCAGCCACCGCTCCGAGTGTCAACTTCGTTTGCGCATGTAATACACACTCGCGACTATCTTCAGCGCAAAAGCTGCTACCGTTTGATAGTTAGAGCGCTCCAAGCGCTGAAAGAGCAGGCAGTAACACGCGTCGTAACAGTACTGTTTGTTTTTATTTATTTTCTGCTTGATCAACGAAATACTTGTGATGTTTTTGCGTTCCATGCATTAGAAAATTACAAAGAGACATGAATTATCGTGAAATAAATGCAAAAAGAGCCATGTGTCACTGATTCAGTGACATAATCTACAATTTATTCATGAAGAAACACTTAGTTGCTTTATTACTCTATAACTGCAGTTTACGCCTCTGAAAACAAGAGAATGTGAACACATATTTCTTTCACGAGATTTTACGTGTTAACTGCTTCACATTAAAAACTCTCAAAAACGTTTACTTGGATATGGACTGCATCATTTTACGATCCCTTTTATCGGAAGTCATCGTGAAAGAGTTCATTTTTGATCAGAGTGAATTACCTAAATACGGAGGCTTTTCGTTTTATCCGCAAATCTTTTAAGGGCCTTTTTGTGCACGGTTGTAATTCAGTTACCATATCCGTTAAAACCTACAATCATTTTAATTTTACGAAGTCCGATATTATTCCTAACTAACGTTTAAGGAACGGAAAACGTTATTACTTTTCGATGTCGCTTAAGAAATAACTATGGTCAGTAGTTTCTTCAATAAGTTAACTAAAAGAAAATCTTTGCATCATTGATTATTCTGACTTTTTCACGTAATTGTTTAAAAAGTATAAGAAACAAAATATTTTCCGTTTTTGGCCCTAGTTTTTCTTAGAAGCTCCCACTAAGGATAGAATTGTCGATGGTTTATTTACATAACTCCATGCTTGACCATCAGACACTCCGTAAATTAACCACGCCAAATTCGTAAATGATATGACAACCCTGCCTCGATACGGGGTAAAGGCATAAGAAAAAGGTTGTCTTTCCTTCACTGTAAGGTGCAAGACTAAATCTCTAACATTTAACTGTCACCTTCTAATATGGTTCAAGTGCCATAGAGAGATTCCTTCTATGTGAAGCTGACGGTAACAGTGTACAATTAGACTTTCATGTTTTATTTTAATACATGTCGCATGTATATTGGGCGTGTGCGAGCGAGGAGACAACTTTCCGTGTTCCGTGAATAATATTTCAGTCGTCGCGTGTACTACAACGTTCGCGTTGATAAAAGCGTGTGCGACCAGGGAGAAAGCTTTCCCTGTATCTTAAACAATGTTTCAATTCTCGCGTGTACTCTGTTATTCGTGTTGATCAAAGATGTCACGTTAGCTGTGGTTCAGTAAGACAAGTGACTGGGAACTGAGCTGGATATATGGGCAAATGCAAGTGGTTTACCTTGGGTAGTTAGGTAACGCAGTTAGGGAGGCGGGAACAGTTTAAAGAGCCGCTGGCCCAGTTGCAGCACAGTAGACGCTGCCTGCGATAGTACCTGGTACTGTTCCTGGGCGTACCCGTGTCATACGTCTCGATTGTCACGCTGTGCTTGTGCGAGAGAGCTAGAATTAGCTTTGGATTATTTTTGTCATTGCAGATTTCCTCTCAATTTAATTATTTGAGTCGTATTCTGTAAATTTATTCACTAAATAGACAATTACATCCTTTCTGAGTAGCTCTTTCTCAAAGCCCATGTAACCCTTGGCCATCATGTCAGTTTTAGTACTACCTTGTCCAGTTCTTACGTAATCATTAAATATACGCTATGTTGTCAAAAGTATGCGGAAATCTGGCTGAAAATGACTTACAAGTTCGTGGCGCCCGCCATCGGTAATGCTGGAATTCAACACGGTTTCGGCCCACAGCTTCCACTCTCGCAGGCATACGTTCAATCAGGTGCTGGAAGGTTTCTTGGGGAATGACAGCCCACTTTCACGGAGTATTGCACTGAGGACAGGTATCGATGTCGGTCGGTGAGGCCTGGCACGAAGTCGGCGTTCCAAAACATCCCAACGGTGTTCTATAGGATTCACGTCAGGACTCTGTGCAGTCCAGTCCATTAGAGGGATGTTATTGCCGTGTAACCGCAGGTGTACATTATGAACAGGTGCTCGATGGTGTTGAAAGATGCAAGCGCCATCCCCGAATTGCTACTCAAGATTGGGAAGCAAGAACGTGCTTAAAACACCAATGTAGGCCTATGCTATGCTAGTGCCACGCAAAACAACAAGGGGTGCAAGTCCCCTCCATGAGAAACACCGCCACACCATAACAGCAACGCCTCCGAATTTTACTGTTCGCACTACATACGCTGGCAGATGACGTTCACCGCACATTCGCCACACCCACAGCCTTTCATCGGATCGCCACTTTGTGTACCGTGATTCGTCACTCCACCCAACGTTTTTCGAATGTTCAGTCGTCCAATGTTTATGCTCCTTGCACCAAGCGAGACACTACTAAATTCTAGCCATGATTCTTTGTTGGTGAGGTGGAGAGCAAAGGCTTCTCCTTCAGGCGGTTTGCGTCGCAGCGTGGCTCAGCACCTGAAGAATAATTTGAAAAATATTTCGAGTAGATTTCCCCACCATGTTATAGTACTGGGTGGAGATTTTAATTTGCCGGATATAGACTGGGAGACTCAAACGTTCATAACGGGTGGCAGGGACAAAGAATCCAGTGAAATATTTTTAAGTGCTTTATCTGAAAACTACCTTGAGCAGTTAAACAGAAAACCGACTCGTGGCGATAGCATATTAGACCTTCTGGTGACAAACAGACCCGAACTATTTGAATCAGTTAATACAGAACAGGGAATTAGCGATCATAAAGCGGTTACTGCATCGATGATTTCAGCCGTAAATAGAAATATTAAAAAAGGTAGGAAGATTTTTCTGTTTAGCAAAAGTGACAAAAAGCAGATTACAGAGTACCTGACGGCTCAACACAAAAGTTTTGTCTCAAGTACAGATAGTGTTGAGGATCAGTGGACCATGTTCAAAACCATCGTACAATATGCGTTAGATGAGTATGTGCCAAGCAAGATCGTAGGAGATGGAAAAGAGCCCCCGTGGTACAACAACCGAGTTAGAAAACTGCTGCGGAAGCAAAGGGAACTTCACAGCAAACATAAACATAGCCTAAGCCCTGCAGACAAACAAAAATTACGCGAAGCGAAATGTAGTGTGAGGAGGGCTATGCGAGAGGCTTTCAATGAATTCGAAAGTAAAGTTCTATGTACTGACTTGGCAGAAAATCCTAAGAAATTTTGGTCCTATGTCAAAGCGGTAGGTGGATCAAAACAAAATGTCCAGACACTCTGTGACCAAAATGGTACTGAAACAGAGGATGACAGACTAAAGACCGAATTACTAAATGTCTTCTTCCAAAGCTGTTTCACAGAGGAAGACTGCACTGTGCTTACTTCTCTAGATTGTCGCACAGTTGACAAAATGGTAGATATCAAAGTAGACGACAGAGGGATAGAGAAACAATTAAAATCGCTCAAAAGAGGAAAGGCCGCTGGTCCTGATGGAATACCAGTTCGATTTTACACAGAGTACGCGAAGGAACTTGCCCCCCTTCTTGCAGCGGTGTACCGTAGGTCTCTAGAAGAGCGAAGCGTAGCAAAGGATTGGAAAAGGGCACAGGTCATCCCCGTTTTCAAGAAGGGACGTCGATCAGTTTTAGAATTTTGGAACACGTATTATGTTCGAGTATAATGTCTTTTCTGGAGACTAGAAATCTACTCTGTAGGAATCAGCATGGGTTTCGAAAAAGACGGTCGTGTGAAACCCAGCTCGCGCTATTCGTCCACGAGACTCAGAGGGCCTTAGACATGGGTTCACAGGTAGATGCCGTGTTTCTTGACTTCCGCAAGGCGTTTGACACAGTTCCCCACAGTCGTTTAATGAACAAAGTAAGAGCATACGGACTATCAGATCAATTGTGTGATTGGATTGAGGAGTTCCTAGATAACAGAACGCAGCATGTCATTCTCAATGGAGAGAAGTCTTCCGAAGTAAGAGTGATTTCAGGTGTGCCGCAGGGGAGTGTCATAGGACCGTTGCTATTCACAATATACATAAATGACCTGGTGGATGACATCGGAAGTTCACTGAGGCTTTTTGCAGATGATGCTGTGGTGTATCGAGAGGTTGCAACAATGGAAAATTGTACTGAAATGCAGGAGGATCTGCAGCGAATTGACGCATGGTGCACGGAATGGCAATTGAATCTCAATGTAGACAAGTGTAATGTGATGCGAATACATAGAAAGATAGGTCCCTTATCATTTAGCTACAAAATAGCAGGTCAGCAACTGGAAGCAGTTAATTCCATAAATTATCTGGGAGTACTGATTAGGAGTGATTTAAAATGGAATGATCATATAAAGTTGATCGTCGGTAAAGCAGATGCCAGACTGAGATTCATTGGAAGAATCCTAAGGAAATAGAATCCGACAACAAAGGAAGTAGGTTACAGTACGCTTGTTCGCCCAATGCTTGAATACTGCTCAGCAGTGTGGGATCCGCACCAGGTAGGGTTGATAGAAGAGGTAGAGAAGATCCAACAGAGAGCAGCGCGCTTCGTTACAGGATCATTTAGTAATTGCGAAAGCGTTACGGAGATGATAGATAAACTCCAGTGGAAGACTCTGCAGGAGAGACGCTCAGTAGCTCGGTACGGGCTTTTGTTAAAGTTTCGAGAACATACCTTCACCGAAGAGTCAAGCAGTATATTGCTCCCTCCTACGTATATCTCGCGAAGAGACCATGAGGATAAAATCAGAGAGATTAGAGCCCACACAGAAGCATACCGACAATCCTTCTTTCCACGTACAATACGAGACTGGAACAGAAGGGAGAACCGATAGAGGTACTCAGGGTACCCTCCGCCAGACACCGTCAGGTGGCTTGCGGAGTATGGATGTAGATGTAGATGTAGAGGTAGAATGTGTCCCAAGTTCGTGCCAGTTTGCTTCCTGTCTCTGAGAAGCTCAAACTTTGAACTCGACTGCTGCACCGTCAGCGTTAGTGAACTGTCTGGTGTGACGCTCCATGAGAATAGTCACTCGCCTGTTTGCTCCAGTAACTGAGGTAGAATCTCCTGGTACGGAAAATGATTCGGAACAACGATGTCAGACTGGTCTCTCGTCACATTATGAAGTTCAGTCAGCAGTTTTCGATGTCTGACAGTGACATATGTGGCTGTCAGGTCGATAAAGGCCACTGCAATAGTTATATTTTATTCAAATCCGTTTGCAATCTGTTACTTCAGGTTTAGTTGATTTCCCAAGATGGAAACCTGCTTGATGGCATATAGACTTCAGTTCTATGATATTGGTAATCCGATGGAGTATCAGGTGTTCCATGCGCTTAAATGTGTGGCAGAGCAGTGATAGAGATCATTAACATTTCGGATAATTTTGTTCATTCCCTGGAGTTTTAGGATGACTTCCCAGGCCTTCCTCCATGTCTTCAGGATCTATAAGTGGATAACACAGGATTTCATAATATCCACGACACATATCTGTGTTTTCGGTGGACATTTACACACATACTCCGCAAGCCATCTGACGATGTGTGGAGGAGGATACTTCTGGTATCAATAACTGCTCCCCCATTCCATGCTCTATTAGCGAATGGCGTATGGGAAAAAACGATTATTGGGAAGCTTGTGTATTAGCCCTAATTTCTCGAATTTTCTCATTGTGGTCATCTCGCGAGGCCTGTGTAGGAGGAAGTAATATTTTCTCTGACTCTTCCCGAAAGTACTTTCTCGAATTTCAATAGTGAACCTCTCCGTGATGCACAACGCCTCTCTTTTAGCTCCTGACAATGGAATTTGTTGAGCATCTCTGTAACGCTCTCCCATGGCCTAAACTATCTCCTGACGAAACTCGCCACTTTTTGTTGTATCTCCTATACCTCTTCTATCGGCCCTACCTGGTAAACGTTACAGACTGATGAACAATACTCAAAAATCGGTCGAACATGCGCCTTGTATGCCACTTCGTTAGTAGATGAATTACATTTTCTTAAGATTCTTCCTACGAAACTGACATCTTCTTCTCTTACTATCTGTTTTATGTGATCTTTCTACTTAAGGTTCCTCTGGATGGAAACTCCTAGACGTTTTAAGGTCCAAAGTTGTCAATTCGTTCGACCAGCAGTTCATTAACACTGGCTGCTCTGTTGGGCTTCATGTCACAGACGACCGACTCCAGCCTAGTCATGATGAACACACTCGCGAGAAAATGTTTTTCTCCCAGGTGCCAAGCAAGATTCTCTCTAGTCCTCCTGCCCTAGGCTTTGCCGTTCAGCAGCAGCAAGTGGTTTGCCGACTACGTAGCAGTTACTTCGGTAAACCTATTCTTTGAACGTGTGGGCTCTCCGCTACTGTCGATATTTTCAACCAGTTTGACCCACTTTGTCTTTTGGCTCTCAGAAAGAACTGTCATCGCCGCATCCTTTACTTGTATGATCTCTTCAGCGACAAGAGGTCCTGGTATTTCTTGCGTACAGTGTCGGAGATCTCAGCCCTGTGACATAAAGTGACCCACACGCTTGTGGTATTCCTCTCCTTGAAATTCGCTTGGTCAGGTTAATGATGCATTCATATTCCGCAGGTCATGGCAGTATCCTGGATATCTCTATATCCATGTCCTCTCTAAAGCCTTTTCAGACTGCTTTCTTGAAAATGAACTACTCTTAAAGGGTACTGGTACATGATGTTAGTTAATTAGTTAGTTAGATGTTCCACAGATCACTTGAACACTTCTTTAATCAAAGTATGTGGAACGAGTCAGTTTATAGGGTGTGTATGCATGATTAGTGTTAACATTAATGAACACATTGTTAGTTTTTAGTCCTAATAAAGCAAGTGAACTTTATTTTAAAGTAAACTTTAAGTACGTTTAAAGTAATCTTTAAAGTAAAACTTAATTTTAATAAGTCAATGGAATAGAAGGAGCAGTCCGGGAGAAATGTTTTTGAATTAGACTTATAACTTGTTTCGCTACCTGTCAAACATTTTATATTATTAGGCAAATGATTTGATTAAAAGTTTTTGTTGCTGCATATTGAACTCCTTTCTGAGCCAGTAACAGTTATAGCAATGGTTAATAAAGACCACTTTTCCTTCTAGTATTCTAGGTATGGTCATTACTGGCCTTTTCAAATTGTGATGGATTATTTATGACGAATTTCATTATTCTTACTGCTCGATTTTGTGCAATCAGTACTTTCTTTCAAGCATTTAGTACCCTAGAAAATTGATTTGCACAACATTATTGAGTGAAAATATGTAAAATATGTCAAGACGTTGATACGTTTGTTTCCAATATTAGCAATTATATGAAGAGCAAAAACAGCTGAACTTAATTGTTTGAGAAGCTCAATAATTTTCTTCTTCCAGTTCAAGTTTTCATCTCTATATACATTTAAAAATTTGTAGCGTTTACCCTACTTACTGAGTCATTCTCATGTGCTGTATCAATTGTTTTATGACTCTGTTTGTTGTACAGAACTGACTACAGTAGTTTGTGTCAATATTTAGGGAGAATACATTTTCCGAGAACCACTTCATAATTATTTGAAAAATACCATTGACTAACTCTTCTGCTGATTTCTCTCTAATGAAGTTTATTATAACACTAGTATCATCAGCAAAAAATAGCAGTTTGGCTTGACGAATATAAAGTGGAAAGTTATTCACATATACAAGGAACAGGAGTGGACCAAAAATTGAACCCTGTGGAACTCCTTTTGTAATTCTTTCTTCCCAGTCATGAAAATTTTCTATCTTTGTGTGATTTCCGAATTTATCATCACAACCTTTTTTCATTCTGTTTCTCAAGTATGATTCAAACCTGGTGTGTGTAAAATGATCAATTCCATTTAAAACTTCAGTTCTTCTAGGAGAGCATGATGATCTACAAAATCAAACATCATGGAAAGAGCACAAAAAATACCGACTGGTGATACATTATTATTAAGTCTTATACTATCCGGTGAGTGGATGTATAAATAGCATTATCGGTCGAGCAGTTCTCCTGGAATCCAATCTGTGATGTGCTAAGTAAGCTGTTCTGCTCAAGTGTGCGATTACTCTTGAGTAGTGTGTGCTGTGAGTGAAGGATCGTGCTCACCCATTTGTGTCCCACATTGGACTGCAGTCTCAGAGGAGACAAAGATTTTATCAGGATTTTATTCTCTCCTTCCACCTGCCTCTTTCGGATGGTAGCTTGTTGTCGTGGACAATCTGAAGGGAGTGTGCCTCTGCCCATGTCACAGGTGCAGCTCCACTGTCATGGGTCTTCTCGTAGCTCCACGTTGTGATATGACAGTTCAAATCTCTTTGCTTGCTGTTTAAATCCACCGTGATTGACATTGGATGGTTCCTGGAAAGTGTAGTTCTGCTATCATAGCTTGTACTCCGGGGCGATGCAGTTATGTGGTGTGAGCACAGTAACCACCTCTGTCGACTCTGTTGAACTTGAGGAGAAGACGATGCTGGCGTACAGGTCGTGTGGTCTTTCTAGGATGATTTTCATATCCACGATGTTGGGTCGGTGCGTCGAAGTTCTCCTGCCGTCTCCTGCACTAGGAGGATAGCATTTGTATTCCTTGCACATCTTCGCTCATCGTCGGATCGCGGTACGCCACGTAACATCACATGACGTCATCACTCGACGTTCAGTGTGCAGTTGTAAATAACATTTCAGCTCGTACGGCTCTGAGAGAAAGATGGCATGAAATACTTTACGTCAAGCACGATGTAACAACTTAACTTAAGTGTTGTCTGCAATCTGACAGGGGCAGAGGAAAAATGGTGTGGACCACTAAAAAGCTGCATAATACTCAGCATCAGAGATACTTTAAAACTGTACCAAATTCACGCTCGAGAAGCGAGGCATCTGTTTCGCGAAGGTAGTAACTACATAACTGTATCGAAGTGATACAAGCTCTTAAAAGTCAAAAATTCGATCAAACTGAAAATATGTGGACTTATTTGCAATTAAGAGCCAGTAGAAAACAATCTAAATTGGAAAGGGACATCAAGGAGAAATTGCTTTAACATTACGATAAAAGGTGATCAATTTCCAGGATGCAAAAACGTTTGAAATAGGTCAACAAAACATATATGACAAAAAATGTATTGTTTTTTATATTTACCTACCGATTTTTTAACTGACATAATATAAAATTATCTGATATTTAGCAGTAAAAGAAAATATTTCAATTCAAATTGGGAATTTCTGTGGGTGTCCTGAGTTTAATTAGTGCAACAACATAATACATACTGTAACATCGTATGCGGTCGGTTGTTAACGAGCGTCACTGTACCTCCCTTTGCTGCTCCTACTCGTAGTACCTGTTGAATCTATTTGCCGGTGTACATTTGCAATTCGTTCCGCGCTACCTGCGTCAGCATTTAAATCAATCAAAATGACAGCGCAGGCGGCGAGCACGGCTGGTGAAGCTTTAATCAGCTCACAACGGAAATTAAGCCACATGATAGACAGAACTGGAATTGGTTTTAAACATTCCTTATCTCGCAGGACCTGATTTGTAGAGATGGCCAGTGTTCCTGTATCGCACCGGGACCTATAGTGACATTGTCTCTCATTTCAACGCTCAATTGTGTTCAACAAACAAAACGTGAAAATGGCGAAAATAGAATTTGGGATTAGATTTAACGGTTTAGCAAATAGTCGATAACCAATTCGAAACTAATTATTTTGCGCTTGTACATTTGAGTGAACAGCATCATGGTCTTTTTTGCAAACAAGTAAGCATAAATTATGTAATCTTGCTGTACTCAGAATTGCATAGTACATTCAAAGAGATTTTGTTTTGGAAGCATCCAGAAATTCGATGACACACTAAAATGTTGTTCACATTTGCGCTTTTACAAGTTAATATAAATCCATGTTAGTTGAAAGTGTTTCCATAATGATATAGAAAAGATATTTATGAAAGTAACAAAAGAAATTAGTTGTTTTTCGAAAGTACAGATGTTGATCCACGTAATAAAATCAGCATAACGTATGTTTATGAATTAAACAAATACAAGAGAATTTTTCGTGTACAAACTTGTATTTTACAGTTTGTTGTGGTATTTACAGCAAGAGTAATCTTCGTAGCATAACTCAGTGACATATAAAAATATCAATGTGTAAACTCGACTAATTTTATGTGTGTCAGAACTTAGGCTGTAAAACGTTGTGTAACTATCGAAAAATATGACTCAGATACTACGTATCAGAAAATATGTACATCTACGGTTGAAAATAAGGTATTATCGTAGTTTTCTATAATTTGTGGAAGTTGCATATTTTTTCAGTCCTTTATTTGTTCACTGGAGCAGGTAAAGGTTCGTTCGTACAACAAGATGATGCTAAACAAAGCTGCGTTTACTCTGTCTTAAATGCGTGCTTCAAACGAATGGCATTTCAGGCATGTGTTCTTGTAAACAGAAAGCTAGTTCATGAGACCACCTGAACACTAGCGGTTTTAGATTATTTTATCGTATAAGTAAATATATGATTCAAAAACTAAGAAAAATATACACTACTTACATTCGCAATGTAAGAGGACTAAGTAAAAGAAAGGCACATATTAAGAAGTGAAAAACGAAAACACCGAAGAAAGTGCGATATTTTTCTTAAGGAAAATATGCTAAGAAAAGGAGATAAGAACACAGTATAAATTAATATAAAGTAGTGGGCTGAAGTACATCAGAAGCAGAGGCAAACCAGTCCACCGAGGAAAAATTTCACCAGACAAAATATTTGCTTACCCCCTTAAAAGAGCATACTGTTCGCCAGTTTAAGCCTTACATTGCTCCAAGTATCGCCTAAATTCTTTAAGCTGGTCCCCATATTTACCGAACATTAAAAACTTTTCAGCTAGTCGTTACTATTTTACGTAACAACCTCCCTTAGGCCCTAACGGGTCTATCGGTATCGGCTGACCACCATGTCATCCTTCGCCAATGGCATTATTGGATGCACTATGGAGGGACATGTGGTCAGCACACCGCCATTGTCAGTTTTCGCTATCTGGAGCCGCTACTCCTCAATCAAGTAGCTCCTCAGTTGGATTAACGAGACTGAGTGTACCGCGTCTCACTCCTCCCACCAAGGAAAAGTCTCTGCCACTACCGAATAAAGAACTAGGCATGGATAGAACTAACCGTTTAGAACCGATATTGGTACTTCAGTTCTGAATAATAAGTATTTTCCGGTATTTGTTTGGTGTCTGTCATGGCAGGTATTTTTCTTTTTTACTGATGAAAGATTATAAAACCGATGTATCAAATTGTCATAACGGAGGTGGCAAAACTTTTGCTTTTAGGTAAAACATTTTTAGAAAAATGTGTTTAGTAGAGCATCCTGTGGCTTCTGAAAAACTGTTGTCGTCTTTAAATGGCATTGTTTCTGACGAAAGGAGTCAACTTACAAAATGGCTCTGAGCACTATGGGATTTAACCTCTGAGGTCATCAGTCCTCTAGAACTCAGAACTACTTAAACCTAACTAACCTAAGGACATCACACAACACCCAGTCATCACGAGGCAGAGAAAATCCCTGACCCCGCCGGGAATCGAACCCGGGAACCCGGGCGTGGAAAGCGAGAACACTACCGCACGACCACGAGATGCGGGCGTCTGTTCCTGGTAAATGTTATATTTTGCCCACTATCTAAATTGTTCATTTGAATTTTTTTAAAGAAAGCGTTTTTGGTTTTGTCAGCAAAAAATAAATTGCATTCCAATTCCCGTTAAAACGTAAACACATGTACTTGACTAAACGGCTTTTTCATTCGAAACAGTTAAAAAAAAAGAACGCTACAAATTTTACACAAAAGTTTATTATTCGTTTGCCAATTTTATGGCATAATAAAAAAGGAAGTTATGACATGAGTAATAAATTAAAAGCTTAACAAATGTTTCATAGATTATAACAAAAACGGGAATTAGTTGATCTGCTACCTGTGTCTGCGTACCTTTATCTGCTTGCAGTCCTTAGAAAAGGGCAGCTTAAGACGAAAAATAGAGTTCTCCAACCCTAGTTTTCCCCTTTAAGCATAGTGGTATGATCTCCCATTGCAACGGTATTTTCTAACAGAGATTCAAAAAATTAGAATTCAACAGGAGTATACTAGTATATATTATGTATTATTCAAACCTCCTTTATATTACGAAAAAAGCAACGAAAGGTGGACGGACTATGTTTTCTTTTATTTGCCTGTTTTATTTGATATTTTTATTCTATGGATTTTGAATCGTGTAAATTTGAGGAAGTCGTAGAATTTTTGAACATTTGTGCGATGTCTACGTTTATTGATGGAAACAATAGCAATAAAAAACAGAAAATCAGTTATTTCTGAAAACGGTTATTTTCATCAGTTTTCACATTTCAATTTAAGCTGAAGGTGAAAATAACCGGTGTCACTGTAAATCGGTTGTCTCAGCCATAACCGGCATCGGTAAACAGAGCTCGGTTTTCCCAGATAGCAGTCAGCCGCGGTGACAACGCAGCTACGAAGGTGACAGTCGCTACTATTTTAGAAACAGATAATTACGGCAATGTCGTGGTACCGCCAGAAAGCAGAAGAACTGATACGAGTACTGATCAGTTCTGTCGGACTACGGTAAATTGGTAATACAGGGAACAGTAGTCACTTAGTATCTGAGACTCTCGTCTTTCAATCCCGTTTGTGAAGTCGTAACGTTTCTTGGTTGAAGCACATTCAGGCACTCTATCAAACCTCGACAGGGGCGCTAAATCATCTGATACAGGGTGTTTCAGAAATGACCGGTATATTTGAAACGGCAATAAAAACTGAACGAGCAGCGATAGAAATACACCGTTTGTTGCAATGTGCTTGGGACAACAGTACATTTTCAGGCAGACAAACTTTCGAAATTACAGTAGTTACAACTGTCAACAACAGATGGCGCTGTGGTATGGGAAACTCTATAGTACGATATTTACCACATATCCACCATGCGTAGCAATAATATGGCGTAGTCTCTGAATGAAATTACCCGAAACCTTTGACAATGTGTCTGGTGGAATGGCTTCACATGCAGATGAGATGTACTGCTTCAGCTGTTCAATTGTTTCTGGATTCTGGCGGTACACCTGGTCTTTCAAGTGTCCCCACAGAAAGAAGTCACAGGGGTTCATGTCTGGCGAATAGGGAAGCCAATCCACGCCGCCTCCTGTATGTTTCGGATAGCCCAAAGCAATCACACGATCATCGAAATATTCATTCAGGAAATTAAAGACGTCGGCCGTGCGATGTGGCCGGGCACCATCTTGCATAAACCACGAGGTGTTCGCAGTGTCGTCTAAGGCAGTTTGTACCGCCACAAATTCACGAAGAATGTCCAGATAGCGTGATGCAGTAATCGTTTCGGATCTGAAAAATGGGCCAATGATTCCTTTGGAAGAAATGGCGGCCCAGACCAGCACTTTTTGAGGATGCAGGGACGATGGGACTGCAACATGGGGCTTTTCGGCTCCCCATATGCGCCAATTCTGTTTATTGACGAAGCCGTCCAGGTAAAAATAAGCTTCGTCAGTAAACCAAATGCTGCCCACATGCATATCGCCGCCATCAATCCTGTGCACTATATCGTTAGCGAATGTCTCTCGTGCAGCAATGGTAGCGGCACTGAGGGGTTGCCGCGTTTGAATTTTGTATGGATAGAGGTGTAAACTCTGGCGCATGAGACGATACGTGGACGTTGGCGTCATTTGGACCGCAGCTGCAACACGGCGAACGGAAACCCGAGGCCGCTGTTGGATCACCTGCTGCACTAGCTGCGCGTTGCCCTCTGTGGTTGCCGTACGTGGTCGCCCTACCTTTCCAGCACGTTCATCCGTCACGTTCCCAGTCCGTTGAAGTTTTTCAAACAGATCCTTTATTGTATCGCTTTTCGGTCCTTCGGTTACATTAAACCTCCGTGGAAAACTTCGCTTTGTTGCAACAACACTGTGCTCTAGGCGGTAGAATTCCAACACCAGAAAAATCCTCTGTTCTAAGGAATAAACCATGTTGTCCACAGCACACTTGCACGTTGTGAACAGCCCACACTTACAGCAAAAGACGACGTACAGAATGGCGCACCCACAGACTGCGTTGTCTTCTATATCTTTCACATCATTTGCAGCACCATCTGTTGTTGAAAATTGTAACTACTGTAATTTCGAAAGTTTGTCCGTCTGAAAATATACTGTTGTCCCAAGCATATTGCAACAAACGGTGTATTTCTATCGCTGCTCGTTTAGTTGTTATTGCCGTCTCAAATATACCGGTCATTTTTGAAACACCCTGTATATCTCACAGGAAAGGCCTGGTGCTAGTTGTAGCAATGAGTCAAACGTTGCAGTCAGCACCCCTGTAATTCTTCAGCAGTATGTGATCTGAGTTGCTGAAGCTCGAGATGACGTAGCTGAACAAATTCGTGGACTCTCTTGTCCCCTGAATTGAGACCACTATGAGGCATAGAGGCGGTGATACATGGCAATAGCGTGATAAGTACAAATGCTGACTAATTTGTTGTCTAGTTGCTTACACGTCAGTCTTTCTTTGTGCATTTCTGTCCCTAGTCGTGAATCAGTACAAGTTGGAACTCTCCGGGTTACTAGCTCTTTGTGCCAAGGTGCTGCTAACCTGGGGACACAGGCACGGTGACGTACTATAGGTCTTACAACGTGCAGCGACCATCTCCAGAGTGAATCGAGTTACTATTGCAGACCACTTTAATACTTAATAGCTGGTCGTTTAGATAGTTTCACACTCTCAATAACATATGACAAAGCAAAGGAGGACCTTATTGGTTACCCATTCATTTAGATACTGATTTCTCAGCTGGCCCCAGACATAGCCGAATATTCACGATGTATTTTGAGCAAGACAACTAGCGTGACATCACAAGTTCGTTGTGGGGCCCGTATTTCACAAGGGCGCCGCTGCCAACCTTAGTGGTCTCACGCTGCCCAAAACACTGCCAGCCATAGTGACCTCAAGGTTCTATGTGCAGCACTGCATCAGCCGTTACGTAATGATTGCCGTGTGCCGCCAACATTGCTCATTGCTTGAGAAATGCGGAGCTTGTTCTCGCAGCATCACTCCCCTCCACACTTTTGTGATAAGTTTTGTTCCTGTGTGCACCGCACACACGTTACTAGCGATGGAGGAAAAGCTTCCAAATGTAGTAGTACTGAATACTTTCCTCGCCCATTTCTGGAAGAAGAAGAATTAGCAAACCCACAGTCATCATTGACAACAGAAGTTGCTTTGTAGTAAAAATATGGATCTTAGAAGGATTGTACCTATGCAACATCTATTCATATATACGGATCCCCAACTTTAATTCATTAATTTGAACTTTTCGTCATATTTTTGGTGTTTCAATGACTTAAAAGATTTTCTTAGAGATGCCTAATCGTCTGAATGGTCAACTGTGCAGAAAAATATTCATTACGACCTCTCTAAGAAAAATAATACAGAAAATAGCTCCTAGCAGGTTCTAATTCATGAAATTTAACAGGGGGCCCTAATTCATGAAATTTAAGAGGAGAACTAACGTCACCGATCTGGACAGCAGTTAGCTTTAACGTGTTCCACCTTAAAAATCAAACGCTGTAGCTGTAAGAAAGTCAACAATTTCATGTGGTTCTTGCCCACACGTCTCTAATAGCGTGCCTAAAGGACGCTGCTTTCTCGAATAGCTCTACAACAATTCAAGCAAATGACATTAATAGTTTTTATTACAATAAATAAGATTGACAATACTTAACTTTGGATTTACGAGTTGTCGCAAGCGATGGGCGACATGCAAATAAGTCAGTGTTCTTCACAATATACAATGTCCATGTAAGCAGTGGATATGATTCACTAATAACGGCTGCACTAGTGTCCGTCTCCTACTACTTCTTTTACTCGTGCTGTCCCCGAGGCTGGCAGGACCGGCGCTTATATTCTCTTCCTATAGAGACCGCTCGTGTTGTGGTGGCGTGCTATTGGCTGACGTCGCCTCACAGCCTTCTCTTCATCATCGTGCAGTTGCTTGTCGTTAGGCCGGAACATTTCTACTTACTGCTGCTGATTCAGGCCGGAACATTTCTACTTACTGCTGCTGATTCAGATATTATTATTTGTGATATTGGAAAACATCACAAAATTAAATCTAATGAGTGAGTAATCGGTTTCTGAATACCATACATGAGAGTAATGTCACCATTTTGACAGCCCAGTGCAAGACACATACAGTCTCAATAACAAGACGAACGTTATGAGGTTACCAAACAAGAAAAGAAAATGTTTGGAAAGATATGGTAAACTGGTGTATATTTCATGAATTTCCGTGATGCACACAGCACGTGGAAACCTTCTCAGAATCAAGAGCGGAAACGACCTTCAAAAATTTGGGAGAACGCTGAAAGGTTATTCGTTTCTTTACATATTGTGACGTGCAGCAAAAGATAGCACTGCATATACACACGTGAGCATTTGAATTAGAGATAGGGAAGAAAGTTAGGGTTTTATCGTCTCTCCGAAATCGAGGGCCTTAGAGATGGAGCACTAACTCAGGTTGAGGAGAGGATGGGGAAGGTAATGTAGTGTATCCCTTTGATGGGAAGCACCTCGGCATTTTCAATAAGTGGTTTATGAAAAACCATGGAAAACATAAATATGGATGTCTGGAAGGGGATTTTAACCGCCTTCCTGAATGCGAATCGAGTGAGCTAGCCACAGAAACACCTTGATGGATGAACTACACTGTGTAGGAAAACCGCCTCCGCCATCAGAATCAACTGTGGATCAGCTGCTGCCGTTTGAAAAAGAGTATATGCACAGTGCAGACGTAACAATACGAGTATTTCGAGCCGGCCTGTGTGACCGAGCGGTTCTAGGCGCTACAGTCTGGAACCGCGCGACCGCTACGGTCGCAGGTTCAAATCCTGCCTCGGGCATGGATGTGTGTGACGTCCTTAGGTTAGTTAGGTTTAAGTAGTTCTAAGTTCTAGGGGACTGATGACCTCAGAAGTTAAGTCCCATAGTCCTCAGAGCCATTTGAACCATTGAGTATTTAGAAACTTCATGGCACGATGCATCTGCATTGTTAAAGCAAAAGGTGGAGACCTTCTAATGTTGGAGACATTTTCGTAATGTTGAAACGGGGTCTTGATGTGTCTGCCACTATTTCTCAACGGAAGACAAGCCGCTTGAGCCTACTGTTCGATTATCTACGTCGATTTTCTCGCTCGCAACATAGCACTAGTGAGCGACATTTATCTTCGGAAAGACAATGAACAACCCCATCATTCCCGTAATGTGCTGGTATAGTTTCACAAACACTCTACGAGAACAAGGGTGCTCGTGTGGTCGACATGTAACTTGACCGATACAGAGAGCAAATGGAATGCCACGCAGCTATATGTTTTTTTCTGTGGCCAGCTCCGAACAACCTCCGTGAGTTGCAGGCGAATTGAGCTGTCCTATAGTCCACTTGTCCAATATCTGAGTACCGGTAATAAACTAACAATAAAAGTCTTTCAAATTCCTGTCGTCAAATATGTAATACATTCCAAATCTCTTTATCGCTTTATCGCTGTGTACAAACAAACAACATATGGTAAATGCAAACAGTTTGTAAAGGAAATGTCCAACATTCGTCCAAATATAAAGAAAGCAAGTCAAATCTTATAAGGGAGCTATGATCTCTGGTTCTCATTACAGGGTAATACTGTAATAATGATTTATTAGGGTTGTTACCCCAATTACTTTTGTTTCTGTGAAAATATCTTCACAACAGTGATGAAGACGGTCAGTATCCTCCATTCTAACACAGGAGGATGTCGTTTCTCGTAGGTGCCTACGTACATCAACCTCTACAAATGAGCCATCGGGTGCGGTATGGAGGGGCAAGCGCTCAGCACACCACTCTCCGGGTTGTGTCCCGGGTTCTTGAGCGTGGAACCGCTATTAATCGGTTGAGTAGCCGCTCAGCTAGCTTCAAGGGGCTTAGTGCAGCTCTTACCGGTCCTCCCAGAAAGGAAAAACCTCTTCAGTGTAGAGAATTGAACCAGGGTCCTCCACATGACAGTCATCGGCGCTGACTACTCTTTTTTGTTTTTTTCCTGGATTAACCATCTACATCACTGTTCAATTGGAGCCATCTAGTAGGGAGCTTGGGGGCAGAGTCAGCAGGGATAGCAACTCTAAGCCTGGTAATTGTGTCCCTATCACACCATGAGAGAGAGCAAGAGAAGGGTATATACTGATACAGAGAGCCATCAGCTAGTCGTAGATGTTGATGAGACTGAGCTCCCATCTTTCCTTGGGTAGGATGAGGGAGTTGTATCTAATTTTAAACAACATCCCGTTGCTGACAAAGGGGAGTCATAAGTGGCTATGTTGCTACTAGCCAGTCAGTGCGTGATGGGCAGAGTTCGTGTGATGTGTGGAAGCCACGATTCTAAGGACACATTTACAAATGCGCACGCTGTACGATATTGAGGGTCGTAAATGTTGATTCACTATACTGGCCCAGGTCTGTTGCAATAGGCTTCTGTATTCCAGTGTTGTTATGCGCCAGATGTTGGCTGTGAAGTAGAGTCCTAGGTATCATAGTGTGTCTGTAAACTGAACGGGGGTAATGCACTCTCATGACAAACTCGGCACTATATGTTGTGCGAGTGACTTATAAGTGCTGAGTTTAGTTCCCAATGCCTAATAGGGAAGTTTGGTCTGCGGAGATTACGTGGCAGATTGAACACTGCATGTGGTTTGTCAGCAGCTGTGGCAAAATTTTCAAGTTACTGCTAAGCATCATCTAAGGTTGGTAGTCTCACATATGGCCCCTACCTTGAGATTTGTGTATTGGTACTATCAGACCTTCGAGGAAAGGCTCAGGCTGGCACATTTTGGGAAACTGTAATTCACTACAAATCTCAGTCCAGCACAGTACATATAGCCGATGGAAAGTCCTTTAAAAGTCCGATGGAAGCCCGTAGAGACTTGGCGATTTGTTAGGTGCTCGTTTACAAATAGCGTTTACAAACTTCATCTCCTGTCACATTCTACAATAACTCTGAAGCTGGAAACGATAGTTACAGTCACAGGATCAGCATGTTCTGTGCGTAGAGGCGCGAGTATTGCACGTGGAAGGTGCTTACTGTATCCAGTTGGCTGTCGGCAGTGACCAAGCTATGCACCAGCACTCTCGTGTCCTTTTTACGCTCCACGTTAACGTGGTGCATCAAAGATCGTTCCGGAGGTACCCTGTAGTGAGCTCGCGTCCTTATAGTGGGAGCAATTAGCTGAAGACTCACCAGGCATTATACGATGTTAACTTTAGTGCAGTTGAGCAACTGGCGGTATGGTGAGGCAGGGTATTCTCGTAGGGTGGTATAATGAAAGTCGACCATGTGTTGTCTCCATTTTGCTGTGCCACTGCCATACAATAACAGTGTTCACCAGAGAGCAGGCTTGGCACATTGATCCACCAAGTTAATGCCCATCTGAAGTGTGTGTGATGGCTGACAGCTTGGTGCCAAATGGCCTCCACTGCATCCCTGCATATCTGTGAGGCGAGTTGAGCAGTGTTCATCTTCCAAGGGAGTCGACTATTCCACACTCGGAGGGGATGGAGGGAAATCGCACAGAATATGCCATGTGGTTGGTAAAGGCCAGAGGTCATACTTACAAATCATTTATCGCCACCATTAGGGTACGTATGGTGTAAAACCAATCCGGCATACTCAATGAGTTACTGGTAATATGGATGAATCTGGGCGCATCACCATGTGTATGTCGCCATATATTGGCCAGATGAAGGTCCTGTATAAGGGTCTCAACTTCCAGTCGTTAGGCGCCTACATACAAGTGAAGTCGTCACCTATTACTATGGCATCCAGTCGTCCATGGAAGAGCTGTGCTATATATCCCTTGAAGAAATGTGAACATTCTCTCAGTTGTCCCAAGCCAGAAGGATCGTGGACACTAACAAGCTGCATGGAATTCACGGTACTGACCGTAACAGCCATTCCCTTGCATTCTGGGAGTATCCTACGTCAGTGACCGTCAAACCCTCACAGAGGTGGACAGCAACCCTGCTGTCTGTGGGGGGTGCATGAGAGAGACAGGCCAAAATCCCACGAAGTCGGGGAAGCATGGACTTCTTGTAAGGAGGCAATGTCGACATCTGCTGCAGTGAGCATTTGTCGGAGCAAGATCAGCTCATGTCATGTCCGAACTGTATTGATTGTATAGTGGCTAGACAGAAGGCCTGCTGCGTAGGTCTGCTGGCTCGAGGTGTTGTCATAGCAGACACGTGGGAGAGAGAAAACCCCTAAATTTCACAACCCACAATCCTGGTTAAGAGGCCTGGTGGTCAGAGGTCGCAGACGAAATGCCACAGTCCTCCACCTCACCCATCATCACATCATCAGCAACCTCAGCATCATCAGCCCACAGGGTAAGAGCTGTTGTTGGTCTGTGGAGTGACTTGTCGCATTGTTCTTGTGGGTTGCAGTCATTGGTTTTTCGGCGTGTGGCTGGGTAGTGATGTGATCACCAAGGTGGGAAACTGGTCGTCTGGTATTGTCGTTTGGCGTATCTTCCCACCATCACCGCCCTCTTTCAGGCCAGATGAGCGAAGGAAGCATCATCAGAAGAAGCCTGTCACTGTTTCTTGTAACGTCGAGGCGATGGTTGTTTAGAGACACGGACGTCTGTATTGGTGTGTGGTGGACGTTTCGTTGGTACCTTGTTAGCTGTAAGGAAGGCCGATGTTGGCACAACTCTATCATACACATCCATCTTCTTGTAAGGTACAACCACAGGGGGCTGGTATTCCGTGGTCGCAATAGACGTCGGCAGAGTGGTCAAAAGCTCCAACTTTGTGGCGTCCTGCCCTCCTGCAGCTATTGTTTTCTTCAGCGAATTGCTCCTTTCACCACCAATGGATCATGGAATAGGAGGTTTGACATAACGGAGGGGGGAAGTAAATGTCGCCGTGGGTACGACAACACCCTGTGTTGAAGTGCTCATAGGAGACGCTGAAGGCATGCTGACCTAAAATGACCGTCTTGTCCACAGCCAGGACATGTTCGAGGTTGGGCATCGAAAATGATAACGGCATGACGCCGACATATGTTCAGGTATGACGGGACATGTTCCGAGAGGTCGATTTTCACCTGACGTACTCCGCTGTAGAATTTGTATGTTTTGGGAGTTTTCCATTTTTCCGCCATATGGCTGACCACATTGCCGTACCGTCAGAAAGTTGCCTTGACAACATCTTCTGGCTCTTGAAAAGAAGCTCAAGAACTCATAGCATACATGGGCCAAGTCTCATGTTGTCCACTGCGACGGCTCCGATGTGATGCTCGAAATGCTTGAACATCAAAGTGCGGTGTACTTATTGACCATATCAGTGCATGTGGCCGCAGATGTCATCTTTACTTAAACAGTACTGGCCGTGATGGAAAAATGTATGCCCACAATGAGCGATAGATCCAATCTGAGTTTGTCTCGAAGATATTACTCAACTTCGTTAACACGTGGTTGGGCGTGGTCCGGTTGAAAAGTGATCTTTATCGTGTCCTTCTTATAGCAATGTGTCATAGCGCTCTGAAGGTAAAAAGAGAACTAACCTGTAGGCGACGAGGAAGCAAATACAAACTACTCGTGTGCGGCCCCGCAGGTGGAACACAGGTCGTTGCCTCGCCGGTGCTAGAAGCGGACTTGACCACTCACCTAGGGAGGGGGAGTTTGCGGTTCGTATGCGATGGCGTACCTAATTCATTCCAAACCGCAGCGCATAAAGCGGGATTTTACGGGCACTTGTAACTCGAGTTCTATTGGTGACAGAAGTGTTTTGGAAGTGTTTTGGATAGCCTTGGGGCTAGGGACCATTTTTATATCCAATAGAGGGTTGTAATCTACCCCTTCCTTCTTTGTTGCTGCTACTGTCCACTATCGTAAAGTATTTTCTGAAGATTCGAAAAGAGTAAGATTTACAATAAACTTTTTAGTTTACTTGTCTTTTCTTACGTAGTTGGCTCCAATTCTTCATCTCTAGGGGTCTGATTCTTGAAGCTGAAATTCTAACATTTTACATTCTCATGTAAATAATTGTAATAATAATAATAATAATAATAACAATAATAATAATAATAATGTAAATAATTTTGAAGAATGTCGTTGTAGAATTTTTGCTTTTACGTTAATTTACTATATTACATTGTCCTTTGAATTTTCCCATTAAAAAAGCAAAAATTACATTGTTCGCCCAAAATACAAAAATACGGACCATCACATTAGAGGCATACTTACAACTACTTTGCTCTGCGGTAATAACAATATTACAAAGGCTTTACAATTTTTCTTGACAAATGAATTTCTATGAAGTTCGATTATTATTTCATAAACGAATCCAGAAATAAACACAATGAACAGTAATAGATTGCGTAATTAATAATAGAAATTTTAAGTGTGTCTAATATTTCGTTATTTGAAATGTTTCTAGAAAAAAAAAAGAAATTGAACTGTACATTCAGAGCTAGAATTTATGGACTGTAACATCGAAAATAACGCAATTCATTTTTATAAACTTTAACTTGAAATATGACATTTGTGTATAAAATTATATGAAATTTTTAGAGAAACTGCTGAGATAATACTGTCCTGTCCAAAATTCGAATAATAATATTATTAATATCGACTACTTCCGTTGAGGAAAAGTAATGCTACAGGTGGACATTCCTTTACTGGGCCAAAATAAGAAAATCACCCACTTCCTCCAACTTAGGCAAACGGAAGAAATTACTTGTTTCCTCTTGCGTTCGATGCGGTCTGTAGTAAATTTTAGGGGTATTTACGGAGACACTATTAGTTCATGGCGGTTCCTTATAAAACCGAAGTAAAACGTTTCTTCTTACCATTTTTTGAGCGAAAATCGAGCCACGGATCACAGGACGGCTATGCAAAACAAATGGCTTTAATTTTAACGATTTATTCCTAAGATTCGATATTTAACAACTTCGAAAATTTTATTGATCTGTTTAAATGTTTCCGAGACCCAGAAGTTAACCTCTTAGTACGTGTAACATACGCACGTAAAATAGTGTGTGAGGTGAAATCATAGTTCATAAAGTAACTAGAACGGAGAAATATGCTGAAAAGTGGGTACGTTATCATCATAGGAGTTATGGGAGCCGCATGTTGTAGTACTAAAGCACTTGCAAAAAT